>NW_027499558.1:0-92776 GCF_021521415.1 Bidens hawaiensis | reverse complement strand
ATAAAATAAGAAGTTTGGCCAAGAAGTAAGCAAGGTCAGTTGCATAGTAAGATGCCTCGCATGCCTTTGTAATCAAGGGAACCTGAACCAAAGAAATTGAGGAAGTACCTATCGGTGTTGGATATTTCAATATGTTTCCTGATGACTGCCAGGAGCCCCGCCTGTTAAGAGTTAATTTAAGATGGACCTAATGCCAGGAACTTCACCAATAGTCAAATCTCCGGTATCGTCTAGCACCTACAGAAATGATAGAGTTAATGATACAGTTAGGATGAGCTTTTGAGAATGGATGTCATACAACCGAGTTCTCACCTTGGGGAGCTCCAATATGTGGTTGTAAAAAGAAGGACGGATCGATGAGGGTGTGTATAGACTACCGAAACTAATTAAGGTTACGATCAAGATAAATATCCGTTACCAAGAATCGATGATTTGTTTGATCAGCTTCAAGGAGCGAGGTTTTTGTTCCAAGATTGATCTTAGATCAGTTTATCATCAGTTGAAGTGCAAGAGAAGTTATACCTAAAACAGCATTTAGAACCCATATGGACATTATGAGTTCTCCGTTATGCCTTTTGGACTCACGAATGCTCCAGCAGCTTGTCATGGACATGATGAAGCGATTTGCGAGCCGTACGGACAAGTGTGTTATTGTCTTCATTGATAACATTATGTTTACTCGAAATCCAAAGACGATCATCAAGTTCACCTTAAGATCATACTTGAAACCCTAAGAAACGAGAAATTATACGCCAAATTCTCCAAGTGTGAATTTTGGTTGTCTGAGGTCCAATTTCTTGGTCATGTTATAAATGAGAAGGGTTAAAGTAGACCCAGTAAATATTGAGGCCATTACCAAGGGGGAGAAACCTAAGACACCGACCCAAGTCCGAAGTTTTTTAGGACTAGCCGGATATATCGAAGATTCATTCAAGATTTTTCTCGAATAGCTGTTCCATTAACTTCACTAACAAGAAAGGAAATTAAGTTTGAATGAGGACCGAAACAAGAAGAAGCATTTGAAACACTTAAACAAAAGTTAACCAACGCACCTATCCTGGCCTTGCCAGAAGGATTGGAAAACTTTACCATATACTAAGATGCTTCGCACACAGGAATGGGATGTGTTTTGATGCAAGGAAAGAAAGTAATTGCATATGCTTCCAGGCAATTGAAATTTCATGAAAAGAATTACACCACACATGATCTTGAACTAGGAGCTATAATCTTCGCATTGAAGTTATGGCGACATTACCTAATGGTGTAAGATTTACAATATATACCGCTCACAAAAGCTTGAAGCATATATTTGATCAAAAAGAACTGGACATGAGGCAAAGACGTTGGATGGAAACGCTTAATGATTACGATTGTGAGATTGTTTATCATGAAGGGAAAGCCAAAGTTGTGGCTGACGCCTTAAGTAGGAAAGAAAACGAAAAGCCAAGAGAGTTCGAGCTCTTAGATTGGAATTCAAAATTGATTTAGCAAGTCAGATTAAAGAAGCTCAGAAATTGGCACTAGAAGAAGGAAATATTAAAGCCGAGAAGAGAACAGTACAATTGATCAACTAATCAAGGAAGTGACGAAATCCTTAGACTTGGTAGAAGAATATGGGTACCAATGGTTGGAAACTTAAGATGGAAAATTCTCGAAGAAGCACACAAGTCAAAGTATATGATTCATCCAGGAAGTGACAAGATGTATCACAATTTAAAGGATGATTACTGGTGGATCGGTATGAAAAAGGATATGCTTTGTATGTAGCCAGATGCCTAACGTGTTCCAAAGTGAAAACCAAACACCAAAAGCCGTTAGGATTGCTTCAACAACCGGAAATACCAATCTGGAAATGGGATGATATGATAACTATGGATTTCATCATGAAGTTACCAAAAACTTCACGCCAAAATGATGCGATCTAGGTTATCGTAGATAGACTTACCAAGTCTGCTCATTTCATTCCAATTCAAGAAACGTTTAGTATGGATAAGTTAGCACACTTATATGTCGAAAACATAGTATCTTGCATGTTGTAACACTATCCATCATATCCGATAGAGATAGTGGTTGTACTTCAAATTTTGGTCAATTTTCAACAAGCCATGGGGACACGACTAAACTTAAGTACTGCTGATATACAGTTATTTATACATGTTTCCCATGATAATTTTATACCGTATTCGATGATTTATGATTCATTTTCGCTTAGAATTGATTATCACTAACTAAATGAAGTTTTGTAGGTCTCTGGTGCGATAAACAGTCAAAAAGGAGTTTTAAACGAGTTAAAACGAAGAACCAGGACAATTGAGGGTTGAACCGGAATGAACCAGTAAAAGAACCGGACTAGAGGGACCTGGTCGCGTAACGCGACCAGGAGAAGGAACCTCGTCGCGTGACGCGACGGGGATATATTGTGTCGCCGCGTAACGCGGCCAAACTCCTTTATCTCGTTGCGTGGCGCGACGAGCACCTTTTTCTGGAAGATTCTGACGTGTGGACGGTTTTTTAAAGCCTTAATCACTATTTAAACATCTTTAACTTAAAACCTAAGGAGAACCTGACACCAGCCGAATAGAGAGTTTTTGGAGCCATCTTACGAGTCTTGTGGTGATTTTAAAGGCAAGAGAACATCCGGTGAAGAGCTAGACGTTTAAGATCAAAGAATACGGGTTTTATCGCCTTTAATATTTCTTCTTCATTATTTCACCACGTTTCATTATTATTTGTTTTGTTTGATTTAGACTTTAAGATGCTAGGCTAGACTTCATGTCTACCTAGGTTTGATGAACATGTTTGAGACTTGATTCTTGCTTTGGATAATTGTTTGATTATGGATTTCGTTATTTAATAGTAAAGACTTGGTTTTGTTTTCATGATGCGTATAAGTATTTATTATGTTGATTGATTATTAACTATTGCTTCACATAGATCTTTTATCATTTGATTGTGTTCTTTATATTTAGGGTTTATGTTTAAATCATTACTTGGTGTTTTGATTATTGTGATTAAATGGGCCCATTAGATCATAGAAGCTTGTTGATAGTTAGTTAGGGTTTTAAATGTTTTGCTAAATTCCAAAAGCTGTAAGGTGAGGAGTTGTTCATAGTGTCTTGGTCAATTGCAAGCTAGGATAGTAGTGACAATATTCTTGCTTATTGTGTTGATCCATGTTCATGATGTCATTTTAGCTTATCAAGTTATCTAGAGTTTTGTATTTCGTAAGATTGCTTGCTTTAGATACTATTAATTAACCCTAATTGATGACTTTGCGGAAATAAATAATACTGATTGCTTAATAATCTAATAATTGACTTTGGGATTTCATTTGATTCAATCAAAGGTCTTTAGGGTTTGTTAGATGAATATGTTTAGAAATCAGTTTCCATAATCATGTTATTTGTCCATTGCTTGATGATTGTTGATACATGGGATTTTTACCTAGGTAGATTCCTTCTCTTATTGGTTTCGATCTTGTGTTTAATTGCTTGTTTCTCGTTTGCTTGTTTATTTACTTTCTTAGTTTAATATTAGTTTAAAATCCCCCTTTAAACATTAATAATAAATAGACTTGTCGTAAGTCGAGTCTAATTAGTTAATTAACGTAATTTATAGAGTCCTGTGGGTTCGATATTCCGGACATACTTAACTTTAGTACAATTGACCGGTTCACTTGCCGGTGTTTTGTGTAGTTGAGTCTTAGGTCTAGTTTTTATTACTTGTTTAATTATTAGTAGATATTTAATTGACTGTTTTTAGCACATCAACTGTTTACCATCCCCAAACTGATGGCCAAAGTGAACGTATAATTCAAACCTTAGAAGACATGCTTCGTGCCTGTGTTATTGATCTGGGAGGAAGTTGGGATACCCATCTTGCTTTAATGGAATCTCATACAACAACAGTTATCATACGAGTAACCAAATGGCACCATTTGAAGCTTTGTATGGACGTAAGTGTAGGACGACCTGTGTGTTGGTCAGAAACAGGTGATAAACAATTGTCAGGACCCGAGATTGTTCAAAGAACCACCGATCAAGTAATACAAATCCGTGAACGCTTGAAAACGGCAAGAGATAGACAAAAGAGCAATGCGGACATTCGCCGCAAGCCATTAGAATTTAAAGAAGGCGATAGAGTATTACTTAAGGTTTCACCTTGGAAAGGTGTAGTAAGATTCGGAAGAAGGGAAAACTGAGTCCACGATTCGTTGGAAAATTCAGGATACTCGAACGAATAGGACCAGTTGCTTATCGACTAGAATTACCCGATGAAATGTGAAAGGCATTCACGATGTGTTTCATGTATCCAATCTTCGCAAGTGTTTAGCCGACGAAACTCTTGCTATGCCATTAAAAGATGTAAAGATCAACGAGAAACTGAAGTTTGTGGAACAACCAGTTCAAATTGAAGATAGTATGATTAAGTTCCTCAAACACAAGCGACTCAAATTCGTGAAAGTCAAAGGGATTCAAGACGAGGACCCGAGTATACATGGGAGCTCGAGTCAGAAATGAAGAAGAAGTATCCCTATCTATTCCAATAAATCTCGAGGACGAGATCATTCAAAAGATGGGGAGGATGTAACACCGCGTCTTAAATCCTATTAAATTTGAGCCTAATACACTAACTTAGAAAGTTTAAGGACCAAAAATGTAAATTCTGAAAATCTACGTGACGGGGTAAGCTTGAACCCATCGCGTAGCGCGATGGCCTTGCTGAGTCATTGGACACGTGTCCAGCCACGTGTCAACACGTGGCACAATATGACAAGCCACGTGTCATGAGCTGGTAAGGGCGGCGTCAAAATTGCGGCGCCGCGATACGCGACGGGCCACAAGGGACCCATCGCGTACCGCGACGGGGTCCTAAATTCGTCTTTAAAAGGGTGTGAACGGGTTTGATGCCAAAATCATCCCATCACACCTATATTTTCACACACTTAACATTGAAAGGCGTTCCCTATTGCCGTGTTAAGCCGACGTGCCATTTTCTCGTATTCATGCAAGGAACGAAGTTATAATCAAGTAGCAATCACATAAGCAAGTAGATCAAGATCCTGCCTTTTTCTTATTATCAATCTAAGTTCTCGTTTAAGGTTGGAGTTATGTTTAAGTTATTTAAATTATAGCTTTGATTATCAATCGAGGCTATGGTCCTTAACCTTGATCATATTTTTATAAAACATTCACAATCAAGTTTTCATAAGTGTTACTTCATGATGAAGTAATGATTAAACAAAGATATCTTTTGACGGGCTGTAGTAGCTGTAAGGGGGATATCACTAGTAGTAAGTTTCTTGCCTAAGGAAAAGTAATTCGTACAAATCCCAATCAACCGAGGGACCCGTTTACTTACCTGGAGAAACTTACCAACGTGTTAGAACCTATTAAGCCAAAGCATGCTATATCAAACGTCACATAAAATAAAGTGTTTTCATTCACAATCAAAGATAAACGATTTCAAGGTTAAGCTTACAATCATAGCTTAACATTATTCAAAGCATTCATACGAACCTATTTATGTATAGGTTAAGTAACATTCACAATCAATCAATCAGTCAAGGTTTTCAACACCGACGGAACAGGTGAATACGTTACCCTTTTCAATCAATCAAATCATAATTATACTCGATAAGATGAACGGGTGTTTGTCTTAAAGAGTCAGTCAATATTTTCATGAGATTATGTGATCTATAAAACGTTATAATACAAAGTAGAAAATAAAATCAACCCATAAAACTCTGATATATTTACAAAACAGGTACCAACTTATGGTCACACGCCTAGGCCCTAAGTCAGGGTGTGACATTGGCGTATGGTTTTATAACCTTAAATCTTGTATTGATGGGATGCCCCGGGTCCGGAGACCATGGGTCTGTATGAAGTCTATTCATCTGGGTATTCACAATTCCTAAGTGGGGTTGTGAATATTTAAAATAAATCTAAAAAAGAGCAAACCCGCAGTTTACTGCCACATAAGTCTTTAAACATGATCACAAAAGGTACAAAAGTACAAATACATTACAGACTTGATCATCCACGATGTTAGTCATGTGGGGTCCCCTTGCTCGCGTCTCATTACCTGTAAGAAACGGACCACAAGGGACACGCTACATGTATGCCCTACAGATAAAATTTTGCATGCTCAACCTATGGTAATGATTTGGTGTATTGCTTGATAACAGGGTATGTCATGTTGTGGGGAACACTAGCTATTAATTAAATGTACCTTAAACATATCTAATGGCTACTTGGTAGACTTTGATGCTTAAGCTTAGGTGGATAAACAATACACTTGATCGTCTTAACTATTCATTAAAAAATAGAGCAACAAAAGTTTTAAATCTGCTAATTTTGAGGTTTAAGTCAAGTTGGGGTGGTCTGGTCCGTTAAAAGCTGAAAATAAGCGGGTCTTAATTGTGTAAACCACTTATTAATATTATTTTCGGATCTTATTTGTCCCGATAAAGAATAAACATGGGTTTAAGCGGATAACAATATCGGTGATCGCGGTTTTTGCGTTTTTCTGAACTTTAAAAATTAACCTATATTGTTTGTAAGACTATAATTTCCGATTCTGATCCAACTGCATAAGATTTTTTCAGGGACGAAAAAAGAGTAAGTGTGGGGATATTTGATATACATCTATTTATACATCTTGAATCCCTTGTAAAGTTATGTTTATTTAAGGTTTTGAGTTCGGTTTAGTTCGTGTTTCGTTCATCTTTTATTAATTTAGGTTTTGAGTCAAGTTTATTTGATGCTTATCGTGTTTTAAATCTTTTGGTGTCTTGCATGTTAAGCTCTAATTCTTTCTATCATTTCATGTGAAGTTTAAGTTCGTTTTTGCTCATCATTTGTTACATGATTAGTTCACTTAGTGTTTTGATTTGTTTTCATGTAGATAGTGGCTTGTAAGTCAAGGAAAAAAAGGCCTAGAAATTCCTTATCTGTTGCTTGGAGTTCAAGGAAGAGATCTAGCATTTCTAAGTAATAAAATAACAAGAAAATTCGTAATACCCACCTTGTGGGCGCCGTGCCGCGCGACCGGGGAGGCCAAAGCCCGTCGCGCAACGCCTAGGGATTCTGATCAGCTAATTTTTGCAAATTAAAAGCCCAGCTCGTTTATATAAATATGATTATAAACCTAAACGAAGACACAACATATTGCAGCCGATTTTGAGAGAGATACCAAGGTTTTGAAGGTGTTTTGAAGCTAGGAACTAAAGAGGATCAAGAGTTCTTTCAAGGAGGTGTTCAAGGATCAATTACCAGGGGTTTTATCGCTCTAACTTTCATTCCTTGTTCATTATTCTTATCATGTATTTTTCTTTGTTTTGAATACTTGTTTGGGATTATTTTTAAGGATGATTCTAGGCTAGACTTCATGTCTACCTAGGTTTGATGAACATGTTTTGATTTGATTCTTGCTTTGGACAATTCTTTTGATTATGGATTTGTTGGTTTAATAGTAAAGACTTGATTTTGCTTTCATGGTGCATATGAGTATTTGTTATCTTGATTGATTGTTAACTGTTGCTTCACATAGATCTTTTATCTCTTGATTTTGTTCTTTAGATTTAGGGCTTATGTTTAATCATTACTTGGTGTTTTGATTATTATGGTTGAATAGGCCTATTAGATCATAGAAGCTTGTGGATAGTTGGTTAGGGTTATAATGTTCAGCTAATTCCAATAGCTGTGAGGTGAGGAGTTGTTCATGTGTCTTGGTCAATCGAATGCTAGGTTAGATTTTTCGTGACAATATTCTTGCTTGGTTATTGTGTTGATCCTTGTTCATGATGTCATGATAAGTTTATCAAGTTATCTATGGTTAAGTGTTTCATGAGATTGCTTGCTTTAGATACTATTAATTAACCTTAATTGATGACTGTAAGGAAATCAATCCAACTGATTGCTTAATAAACTAATAATTATTCTTTGGGATTTCATTTGATTCGGTCAAGGGTCCTTTAGGGTTCGTTAGATAAATATGTTTAGAAATTAGTTTCCATATCATGTTAAGTTGTCCATTGCTTGATGATTGTTGATACATGGGATTCTTACCTAGGTAGATTCCTTCTCTTATTGGTTTCGATCTTGAGTTTGATTGTTTGTTTCTCGTTTACTTGTTTATTTACTTTCTTAGCTTAATTTTAGTTTAAAAATCCCCCTTAAACATTTATAATAAATAGTTGTGTCGTAAGTTGAGTCTACTTAGTTAATTTACGTAATTTAAAGAGTCTCGTGGGTTCGATATCCGGACTTACTTAGCTGTACTAGAGTCGATGGGTTCACTTACCGGTTAGTAGTTTAAGTTAAGTTTAAGAGTCTAGAATTATTACTTAGTGTCTAGATTAGCATATTTAGTTAATAAATTATTTGACTACTTTTAGCACATCAATTTTTCGACTCGCATTATCCTGATCTAATCAAATCTGTAGAGACACTCGATCTAAAGGTCATGGGTCCCAATACGTTTGGGTTGATGAAACATTCAAGGAAGGGAGCTAAAGTGGTCTATAAAGGACTTCATAAGCTAGTCAAGTTTGGAAGATTCGCTGAAACAGAGGCTGTCACTACTAGTCCTAGTGCCTCTATTGCTGATGAACATGTGACTTTGTCTCAAAGGTTCACAACTGCTTATGAGATGATTTCTGATGATGATGAGCCTAATAGTTCTCCATCACAACACATGGAGACTGAACACCAGGAACAACAATTAGAACCTACTGCTGATCAAATGAAAGAGTTTGAGGCATTTAAAGAAAAGCTCCAGTTGACTGCGTTGAAGCCTCCTCAATCAGAAACTGCTACACATGATGATGATATTGAAGAAGAACCAGCCACCGACCTCATTCCAAGAAAAAAACGTAAGAAAGATCTGAGACCAAGTGTGTTGGTTAATGATGCTGCACCTACCAACCAATCTAAAGATTCTGAGCCTGCAACAATTGAAACTCAAGTTGATCAAGGTCTGTCTCCTGCTGATCAACAAACTCAAGAACAGATATTCGATGACATCACACATGAGTTCGAGTTTGAAGAGCACATTCAATCCACCAATAAACCATCGGGATCGTCTGACCCGATTGGTCAACAAAGCTCGACAACCGCTGACAAAATTGCTCACATTATGGCAATGCAAGACAGATTCTTACAAGACAAGGGCAAGAGGATTTCTCTTGTGGGTGAACCTGTTGATGTACAGTCCTTACAACGTCGAGTCTTTGAGCTTGAACAAGACTCGGTGGTGAAGGATGTACGGATCCAAGAGCTTGAAGCTAGTAACAGTGATAAAGTCTCAAAGATCAAAGAGCTTCAAGCAAGCATGGGTGGTCTTACTACACTGTACTTAGACCTCCAAAAAAATCTAATTCAGAAGTTCAGAGATGAACTTAAAGGTGGTGATGACAGTGATGAAAAGACAACCAGTGACAATCAAGGTAGTGGTTCCGGCATGCATCCTACTTCTAATATTGATGCTTCTGAGTCACTGGAACAATACCTTGCCGCTACTCCAAAGACACCTGAGCAAATTGAGAGGATACAAAAGAAGATTCTGATAATGAAGAACTCAAATCAAAATGTAGAGTCTTCCGATCACCCTGATAAATTCATTATTGAATTCGAAAAAGGATTCTCTGATAAATATGGTGATCGATCAGGTGTTATTTCGTGGGGATACGATATTGATAAATCTATGTGGTGGGTCAAAAGAAAGTCGAGAAATACTGAGTACTATAAGAAGATGAAAGACTTTGGGTCAAGGACAAAAGTTGACCAAAGTGATTTAATTAACTCTCTTTTTCACAACCCTAACAACGATAAGAAGGCTACCAACATCTGGAACTTCTTAAAGAATCAAGTTGATCGAGGATTCCCAAATATGACTACAGCCGAATCTTTTTTGAAGAAAGCCAAAGGGGTTCAAGATCCAAAAACTAGGAAAACCATGGTCAATGTCATGTGGCCAACAACAAAGAATGCCACTCATATTCCACCCACTACTAGAATTCCCGATGGAGCGTTGGATTAAATGAAATTCTGGACATATGATGGTGAGACGACAACAGTTGTTATTCGTCTAAGAAAGAGACAGTTCTGAATTGTCGATCCATGTGACTTGCTGAAGTTCAGCGAAAGAGACATCAAAACTCTTAGCAATTTCCAGATCATAGCTGAACCATTGTACGAGCCTGCTACTAAGGAGTTTATAGGCATGGTTGGATCAATCATACGTACAAGTTTATGGGCAGGTGCTTACAAAGAGGTGGATGCAAATATACTGGAGCATGATTGAAGTTAATGATACAAACCAATGAGGAGATTGTTGGGATTATATTGATGTGGTTTGTATTTGCTTTGGGCTTGCATTGTAAGCTGAGATCCATGTGGATCTCGTTGGGCTTTTGGGTAGTTATGGGCTTTATGCAGTCATTATATAAACATGTAACTAGGTCTTTATGGTTGCGGTTTTTGGGTTTTGGTTGGAAGCAGACGAGTGAGAGAGACGAGTTGTAATCTATTGTGCTTAAGCACCCGACGTGAATAAACGTGTGTTTTGAAGCATTAGCATCTTGTTCTTATTGTTCATTTGTTTTGTATTGAATCCACTCGTTGTTAGATTTCGCATAGCAACGATCTCACGTGATATCTTATTGAAAGATCCGTCTCAGGGACTTACATGATACGGGGTTCTTTTTTAGCAACTGATCATTTTGAAAATTTGTTTTGTTAGTTCATATTGAACAGGACTAATGCATTGCTATCAAATCACTTGCCACCTAAGGTATGCACTTATCTTTCATATCTTGTAGTTATTCGCCTATGAACTTTTTTTTAGATAAAAAGAAATAGGTTGTGTAAAGTTTGCGGATAGCGGAGGCTGGATGTTGCAAGAAATTGCTGCAGATGTGAAACAAACAAAAGTTTTGACTTATATAACTGGGTGATGAAGTAGGACTCTTGGCAATTATTTCTTTCAACAATGAAAAAACCTGATTGGTTGATACTAAATAAAAAATCCATTGTGTATATTAAGGACCAACTTTGATGGATAATACTTTTTTTTTGTTGGATACACGATGTATCACACCTTATAGTGTTAACATGGTTTGTTGTTTGCGTAACCAATTGAAATAAATGAAGCATGTATGTGCAGGTCCTAATTTGATCACCACAATCCCACTTCATTGTGCATTAAAGCTGGTTGTCAAAAACATTCAATTGACCCTTTTAAAATATTTTATTTATACAAAGAATATGAGACAACTATGTCTTTTAAGGTTAGAACTTAAAAGTGGTAAGATATACTCTTTTACTTATGAAAGGGCTCTGAAGTCTATTCTTAAACTCAAGTGTATATAGCCAAATTGTTGAATTTTTAAATTTTTATTGTCTCCATTTCAATGTTAACGTGTGGTTGTTGGAGTTAAAAAAAATGTATATAATTTATTACACTAAGTCACCCGTTCATCAGATGGGTATAAGACTACTTTAAGGAATTGTCTCATTTTTACAGTAAGTTATCTTATAAATACTTATTAATAACCACTTACTCACATAAAATGATGTTTTAGTGGAGGTCATGAAGTTATACATACTTCTTTCTTTAATTATCATGGAATAACATGACTTAGAAATAAGGTATTATTCGCATATTTAATCACCAGAGGAAGCTCACATCACATGTTTACCAAATAATTGTTAAACCAAGTTAAAATGAGTTATAACCAGGATGATATACTTTTATCCTTGATTATCTATCTTAAAATATAAAAACACAAAAATATTGTTCTTAATTTATGCCTTCAAATTTCTCTTTAAAAACTTATTTGTCAAAACTAAAACTACTATGTTTACTTCCAGTTAAAACAAATACAATGATTTAGTAGTAAAAATCAAACAAGTGTGTTCGTGAATCGATACTTTGGTTCTTACCTATATTTTACTACATATACGATAGGTACGCTTGCCTATCTGTGTATAGTTTAGTTAAGATAAATATCATTTCTATAAATTTAAAACGACACATCTGATGATATGTATGTTACAAAAGCACACGCATAACATCTATAGACTGCACTAACTGAAGTTGCTATGAATTTACCTGCTGTAGGTTTAGATCAATTCGATTTTGTTTGAAATCATGTTGAAGATGTGCAAAATGACCCTGATCCTCCCATTGGTGATGTGCCAAATAACTTTCTGGATGTGCAAAATGAAGTGAAAAATGCACAGCTTTCTTTTTTTCTAATTTTTTATTTATTCCGAAAAATGAGTTGGCTGA
Organism: Bidens hawaiensis; assembly: GCF_021521415.1. Taxonomy (NCBI): domain Eukaryota; kingdom Viridiplantae; phylum Streptophyta; class Magnoliopsida; order Asterales; family Asteraceae; genus Bidens; species Bidens hawaiensis. Next base: position 80,479 of record NW_027499558.1, on the reverse strand, counting down.
TTTTTGATTTATTTCATAAGTGTGTAGCTTGACTAGTGTGTTTTTGTATTTACATAAATGAACAACCTTTTCAAGCCGACAATGCACTAGCTGAACATGTTGTGAATTTGCCGGTTGTGGGTTTTGATGAATTAGATTTTGTTTGAAATTCTTTTGAAGATGTGCAAAATAACCCCAATCCACCATTTGATCTTCCTCCTGGTGATGTGCAAAATAACCCCAATCCTCCCTTTGATGAATTAGATTTTGTTTGGAATTCTTTTCAAACCAACAATGCACTAGTTGAACATGTTATGACCTTTTTGATGAGTCACCTGAAGTGCAACATGTAAATATGCAAGCTAGAGGTGAAAATTTATTTCCACAAATTCCAGATATTATCTTCGACAATATGAAATGGTCAGATAAATTGCCACGTTTACCATTGGGTGGTACACCTTTACCATTACCACAGGAACTGCTCCGTCCAAGAAGGTTTCCTTCGAAGAAGCGCTTGATATGATGGTAGTTTTGTCAGAGTAAGGTAGACGTGCACAAAAAAACCGGTTCCGGAACCTAACTGGTGGAACCGAACCGGAACCGGTTCCAGTTCCAACCCGGTTGGAACAATACCCGGTTTGGGTATTTTTGTACCCGAAAATCGTACCCGGTTCTCCTATTTGTATGTCAGTACCAGTTCCAACCCGGTTCCTACCCGGTTCTTAATTGGAACCGGTTCGGTTCGTACCCGGAAAAACCGGTTCCGACAGGTTTTTTTTGAAGGGTCAAACAAAAGTCAAACTAGCCGTTGGAACCGGTTCCAACGGTAATATAGCCGTTGGAACCGGTTTTTTAGACACCAATTAGCCGTTGGAACCGGTTCCAACGGTAATATAGCCGTTGGAACCGGTTTTTGAGACAATAGATCCGTTGGAACCGGTTCCAACGGTAATATAGCCGTTGGAACCGGTTTTTGATGCCCAAACCTATATATAACTTGTTTCCATTAAAAACTAACTATTACAAACCTATATATAACTTGTTTCCTATATTTAAAAACTAACTATTACAAACATTATTAAAACATAAACGATACTAAACATAACAACTAAAACATAAAAAACAAAGTCCGTCGTTTTAATCCGGGAATACTTATTTTTGGGTTGTAGAGCCGGACGACTCTCCCACTTCCGTTTTTTTAGCTTCCAATCTTCTTTTCTCTCGACAATACTTATCCGTATGTTTTCGTAATGTCGAGTTGGACCCTGCTTTAAGAAACTTCGAGCAATATTTGCAACGTGCCAACTCATGTGAGTCGGTCATGAGACACAAATCGTAATGAACCCAAACATCGGGGCATCTTGTTGTTTCGATCACCATAACAACGTCATCATTGGTTGCCATTTGTTGTCGGTTTAAGGTTAATTGTGGTTTGGAGTGTGTTTTATAGTTTTGGAAGTGGTTTAACAAGTAAACAAACAAACCTTGCTATTTATAGTAAGAAAATAACCTATTTATAGTTAAAAAAACCGGTTCCAACGGTCAAAAACGGCTATATAGCCGTTGGAACCGGTTCCTAACGACTCTGATATTTAAATTTCAAAAAAAACCGGTGGAACCGGTTTTTACGTAAAAACCGGTTCCGGTTCATACCCTACCCGGTTCTTAAAAGTTCGCATATCTGGGCATCAGTTCGGGTCGGGAACCGAACCGGTTCTTGATTGGAACCGGTGCCATTTTACAACCCGGTGTGAAAAAACCGGTTTGGAACCGGTTCGGGTTTTCCATTTGAACCCGATTTGTGCACCTCTAGAGTAAGGGGTAGATCATGGGAACCCGAAATGCAATTTACTCATGCAAACACAATACACGACTTAACTGCGGTGCAAGATTTTCCCAAAGGACAAACACTGTTTGCCGGTACTCGATCACCATAGATGAACTTTCTGACTATTTTGGACTTAACCGGCTGCAAGTCATGGAACACGCAAATAGTAAGTATTTTTTTAAGTTAATTTGAAAATTTGTCGTCTACAAATTGATGTGCTATGGATGGAGTATAAAAGGTTAAGTTTTTCAAAAGATTTGTTTCACACAATGCAGTATTCCGTTCTTGCAAAACAACCCCGTTATTTCATCCTTGCCTTTTCTGAAATGTTTTCCACCTTAGCTAAGGTTTTTCCCGTTCTTTCTATCTCATCTTCATTAATTTTCTTTGATCCAGAAGACTCGTCAAGTTAAAAAAAAAGTAAACATGTGGTTGTAAGAAATAAACTTACGTTATAAACTCGTTGTACATATGTTATGAAAACTAAACATACGTTATTCACTTTAAGTGTTATGGAGATGTTCGTACATCAACAATCACGCAGCTACAAAATACCCATCTTCTGATCATCTAAATAAAGAAATTACACATGAACTTCTAAAATTTATCTCAACATATCCTTTTTAAGCTCATATGACAACATGGTCATCTAAATAAATAGTTTCTAATTGGAAACGTATGCTATTCTAAAATGTATGCTAATAGATCAAATTTTAAAGCTCATCGAACAACATATGATACACAACAAATTATTTTTTAATCTATCATACTATGTAAAACAAATTTTTGCTGAGCCATAATAAATAATTGAAAGATTAAATCATATTAATCTTAACCGGTTAATAACCGACAACTTTATTAATATTGATTTGACCAGTTTTGTTCACCTCGGTTATTGGACCCAGCTGTACCTTAATATTTCGCCGGAACATTCACCATCATTCCGCTCAAGAGGATAATGCACTACAATCATAAACTTTTGCAGCTACCAAAACCCAAGACCACAAACGATCCACATTCCAAAGTGACATATCTAAGTTCAAATGTTAACATCTCGACATGGGATACAGAACATAAAGAACCCAAAAATCCGGATTTAATGTGATCCGGACCCTTATCAAAAATTTTAAGATTTGCAAGACCTATATGCCAATTTAAAATACCCCTTTAGCAAATTGCATAAATCAGAAGAAAAAACCAACAATAAACAAAAGAAGAAAAATATATCTGGTTCAAAAAATGCTACAAACCCAAAAACATTAAAAATCTGGAGATGCAAACCTAAAAAAATATAGATCTTTTTAGAGATAAAAACCCTAGAAAATAGATCTTTTTGGGTATGAAATAATCGCTCAAAATTTACAAACCCCAAAAATAATGGCGATTAGGTTATCAAGAACCGAGTAGAAAGTGATTAATTACCGAAGAATCATATTCAAAGGGGTTTTTGGGGAGGCGAGTTGGAGAGTACCAATTTGATTGTGGTTTTTAGTCCCTTTAATGTCTACATTCTTCAATTTTTGGGTTTGATTTCAAGAAAAAAAAATGCGAGATTGAAAATGGAGGTTTTAGAAGGGGATGAGAGAGAATGGTATATTGAATGAGAAAGGTAGGATATGACAAGTAGACTTATCATAACAAGAAAAGATGCCTCAAACCCAATTTACTCTTTTACCCTTCATTGTCCTTTAAATGCTAAAGTTAAACCACTTTTTGACAGTTCTATTTGAATCGTTGGATCATAAATATCAAGGGTGTTTTTGTGTAAAAGTAAAAATTAAAGTGTAACTCGAATTTGTATTGCTATTTTATTTTGAGCGTAGCTCGTCACTATTTCGTCTTCTCATGCCCATTCCTTTGAAAACAGATGAATTTTGTATTGTAATTTCACTTTCACGTTGCAGGTCGGCAATTTGGTAATTTAATTAATTCAAATTTTGAACATAGCTTGACAATTTTGGTTTGCGATTTGATATACAGTTTTTTTTGTATTTAGTTCGATCAGTTAGTTGTTTTGTGGTTAGATCTACAATTTTATATTACATTCGATGGTAATCGACGAATTAGATGACGAAATAAGATTTAGGTTATTTACGGTTATGTCATCACGTGAAATTGAATTATTTTTATATTAACAATTTAGCCCATAGACTTTCGACTAATTACTATTTAGCTATTGTCAGTTACCCCCTATACTTTCAAATATTGATAGTTTAGCCCTTAAACATCGAGCAATCGATAGTTAAGCTCTGATTCCAACTTCTGTAACACCCCGCCAAGGAGAAAACGCGGAATGTACAATATATTGATGGGTCGACTACCGAAATATCACAAACTCTAAGGGTGAAATATCACAAACTCTAAGGGTGCAGAATCCCTTAGCTTTTCAGGAATGTCGCGTACGTAATGTACGATAATGAATTATTATACAATAACTCACACACATATATAAATGAAATCGTGAGAGAACCATTTAGAAATTCAGAACTTTGAGAATATTTTGGACCACACAAAAAAACCCTTCTAAGAAAAAATAGTTAAAAATCGAAAAATAATGCGAAAATAGAAAAAGTAAAAAAAAACACCAAAACATTTATTTAGCATCCCGGTTTAAAAAGAAAATCTCGGTTTTGCTAAATTATACATATGTGTATAATACTTATTTTTCAAGTTCAAAGACGTATGTAAACACATGTTATTTTTTATAAACATATGTACAATTATAATAAATGATAATGTACACATGTATATATTATGTAACCGAAAATTAAATGAAAATATGGATAAAGTTAAAATATAAATGATCACAAAAATGAGAAATGTAAGAGGCAATCTAGTCAATTGATCTTATATTTAAATGGTTGTTATAAATTTAAGAGTAAAAAAATAATAAAAATGGCATAAAAAAATTACACACATTTGTTAACTCTCTCTCTCTCTCTCTCTCTCTCTCTCTCTCTATATATATATATATATATATATATATATATATATATATATATCTCCACATGTTAATTCTCCAATCATTTCTAAACATTCATAACTTTTTTGTACAAAAATTCTTTTGAATTTTTTTGGGAGAATTCCCTAAATAATCCATTTGAAGAGAGAGATTTCCAAAATAGTTCAAAAGTTGTTAAAATTCCCAAAATAGTTCATGCAAACTTATCTCCAACGTGACATTCGTACTCGTGACGTGAGATTTGGTTAACCACTCACAGTGTGACACGTGTAAAGGTACCGTGAAAGTTACTACCAAATCTGTCTGCACCGATAGTTTTCTGGCCAAAATCATTTTCTGAGAATCCATGGTTTTCGAATTAATGTTATCGGCCGCGTGAGTTTCAAAAGCTATCGGTTTCTGCGTTAATTGGAAATTCATCGCCTCCGACGCATTTCAGGTGAATTTTGGTATTTTTTTGCATAAAAAGAAGAGTTCTCAGAAAAGATAGATTTTCTAAAAAAAAAAAAATATTTAAATTCGACGGCTTTTAGATGAAAATTAGCTTTTTTTGCATAAAAAGAATAGTGGTTAGAAAAATATTAATATTGATATGAAACTCGTGTTTTTTTGCATTGGAATTAGAGTTATCAGATTCGATGAGTTTTGATATAAAACTAATCTTTTTCGTTAAGTTTTGATATGCAACTAATCTTTTTCGATGGTTTTATTATGAAACTTATCTTTTTCGTGAGAATTGGGCCAACGTTGTAAGATTCTATGAGTTTTTGATATGAAACTAATCTTTTTCGTGAGAAATGGGCCCACGTTGTCAGGTCCGACGAGTTTTGATATGAAACTAACTTTTTCGATCATTTAAATATGAAATTTATCTTTTTCGTGAGAACTAGGCCTATGTTGTCAGATCCGATGAGTTCTATTCGAAAAATATTGTATCTGATGTTTTTGAATTTAAATCTATGGCCAGCGCTATGTTTCGTATATAAATCATCTATGTCGATAAGTTTTATGAGAAACTAGTTTGGATGACCCAGGTTACAATGTATTTGTACTATCCGACGAGATTTTTCATAAAATTGTTGTCAAAGACAGATTTAACCATAAATTTTATCCTTTAACATTTATTATGCAATTAATAATTCAATTGTATCCTTTCTTCATTTACCATTGTTGAGTTGTGTGTGTTTATTTCATGAAATTTGATAATGCTGTGAAAATGGACCAGATACTCAGTTTCCTCGATTTTGTTAGCAATTCGACCAACCCACCAACCATCGTTTCCAAAAACATCCACAATCTGGCCGAGAACAAAGTCACTAACAATAACATCAGCAGGCTTTGGCCTTATTTTATCGGTCGTCACAAACTCTCTAAGAAACCCAGACTGATCATCTTCCAGCAGGGTACGGAACTGAACGATATAGGTCTTCTTCCCAACCCGTGACACTATGTTGCCATCATAAAACGAACTGACGAACCCGGAACCCATCTCAACAACTTTAATCATATCACCTCTCTTAAATTTCATTGTTTCACAAGATATTTTTGTTGAAATGGAAGAACATGTAAAGGAAACATAATATAACAAGGTTAAAATATACATTATTCGGATTTATAAAACTTTAATGAAAATCAACGGAGGAGATAAAATTCAAACGTAACTTATCGTTTTTTGAAATTATTTGTAAATTTATCGGTTATGTTTAAAATTTTTTGAAAATTTATCGGTTTTGTTCACACTTTTTTGAAAATCATCGGACAAGACTAACTTCACTGCAAAAGTATCTTTTTTTGCAACTTTTTGAAAATTTCACGTAGACAAAATTCACCTTAAGTGCGTCGGAGACGATGAATTCCAAAAAAACGCGAATTTCGTCTTTTTTGAAAACTCACGGGGCCGATAACTTTAATTCGAAAACCATGGTTTTTCAGAAAATGATTTTGGCCAGAAAACTATCGGCGCAGACAGATTTGGTAGTAACTTTCACGTTACCTTTACACGTGTCACAACAGATTTGGTAGTAACTTTCACGTTACCTTTACACGTGTCACACTGTGAGTGGTTAACCAAATCTCACGTCACGAGTACCAATGTCACGTTGGAGATAAGTTTGTATGGACTATTTTTGGAATTTTAACAACTTTTGGACTATTTGGGAATCTCTCTTTTCAAATGAACTATTTTGGGAATTAATATACACATGTTTTTATCTTTAATATGCGTATCATATTGTTATAAAAAATTAAAAAAAAAGTAGTGGGGTTTTTATACGTTGCGTTATTGGTTGTTTATTGAGGTTTTTTAGTGGTGTTTTCTATGCATTCTGTTATATATTATGTTCTTTGTGTTTTTTAATTGATACTCATATTAAAAATAAAGATTACGTCATTTGCCTTTTTTTTCGTCATTATATACTTTTGCTTATCATTTTTTTTGTTCGTCATTGTGTCTTTCTACTCATTATTATGTGTTTATGTTCATTACCTTATGTTTGAGATTGAAACGTGGCATTCACTTAATTTGAGAAAAAAAAGTTTTATGTTCATTCGGTATTACGTTCAAGTCATTGTGTAATATATATTTTCTATTGTGTTTTACGTTTCAGGTCATTGTGTAATATGAGTTCACCATTATGTTTTACGTTTCAAGTTATTGTGTAATATTTATTCATCGTTGTGCTTTATATATTTGCTAATTATTGTTATTTTATCATTATATTTATATATAAGGATTACACAACGGTGTTATTAGTATTAAAAAAATATACATAATGGTGAATAGAATGACACAATGACAAGAAGAAAGATACACTGACGTAATTCGCGTTTTAATTTTTATATAACAAAGTCATATTCGTATTAAAGATAAAAAAACGTTTTTTATTATGGTGATATTATAAAAAAATATCATATGAAAAAGTTATAAACATTTTAAAATAAGACAAAATGGCAAAACGAGTCCTTTATGTTTGCACGTTTTTTCGATTGTAGTCCTTTGGCAAACTTAATAACATAAATCATCCTTTACGTTTTAAAACACATTACGTCATTTGACACTAACCCAGTTAATTTTGTTCGTTAAATCTAGTCATGTGCAAAGCACATGAGGGTAGTTTGGTAATTTTACATATATGTTTCCCTAACAGTCTGGCCAACCATCACCACCAACCCTGCCCAGACAACCACAAACGCCCGTCCACCCACCCCACAGTCCACACACGCACACCTGCTACCGGCGCCGCCAACGATGAACGCAAAATTTTCAGTAGATTTGTTTTCGTTTTCAGTTTCTTCGCATAAAACCGATTTCAGTTTAAAACACATTAACAATGATTTCATGTCTGATTCATCCCACAAATTAATAACTATATTGGCGTTTAAAGCACTGATTCTCGCTGTAATTATTAGTTTGTATCACTGCATATATAATCTCAATCGGAACATGATTTTAGTTTTTTATTGATGAAATATTTGGGGGTTTTCGGTCAGATATGAAACCGTATATAAAACGGCGGAATTGGCTAACGAAGTTCACCCGCGGGAAGGTGTGAGTGTCGGAGCAGATGGCTGCGGAATGGTGGTGGAGGGTGATGCTAACAGAAGTGGAGTGGGTGGCAGGTGAGGGTGGTGATGGTGAAGGTGTGGCGGCGAACGATGGTGTTGATGGTTGTGGCAAGTGGGTGGTTGCAGACATATGGTGGCCGGAGATGGTTTAGATAGAGGGGATCGTGGTGGCCGGAGTTGGTGATGGTGGTTGCAATGGTGTAGAGAAGAAGATAGTGCAGGTTTGAGGGAGAGAGAGAGAGAGAGTGAGAGGACAAGATATATCTTTAAATATTTTTAGTTTTATCTCAAAGTTTAATTTATAAACACAAACAGTCCCTCAAAGAGTAAAAGACGAATTTACCCTCATGTGCTTTGCACGTGATTGGTTTTAACGAGAAAAGTTAATTGGGTTAGGGTCAAAGGACATACCGTGATAGACTTTTAAAATGTAAAGGATGATTTATGTTATTAAGTTTGCCAAAGGACTACAATTGAAAAAACGTGCAAACATAAAGGACTAGTTTTGCCATTTTGTCTTAAAATAATGAAGGAATTGACATATGTTTTGCATTTAGAGAGAGAAAATATGTGTTATTACTTTTATGTCCTTTTCACTATTGTCCTCACTTGATACAATTAATTATGGTTTTCTCACACTTCTTATTTTTGTGAACCTTTGTAAAATAACTCATATACACATATGTAAAGTTAAGAAATTTTTTTAAACTAGGATGATAGATAAACGTTTTGATTTTTTTATTTTTAAAAAATTTTAGTTTCATAGTTTTTTTATTCTTTTTTAAATAATATTTTAAGGGATTTTTTTAGCAGTCTAAGACAGATTGTAAAGTTCTCGATTATAAAAAGTTCTCTTATAATCCTCACCATATATATAAGCACTTTTACTAATTCCTACACATTAGAAATCTACCTGTCTTTCCCTCATATGTATTTGAAATACCAAAACTCAAACAACTGTTTAGTTGTAATCTCACACTTCCTTCGTTATTATATAGATTGTTACACTCTGCGCATTGTAAATTTGTATCAAGATGACGATACTGCCCCTACTAGCAAAAGCAATGTGAAAGTCAAGCAGTAAATCATTACACATTAAGCGCACCTGCCACCAAAGTTGCTCAAAAGTGATGCCCCGCCTCATATACATTAAAGTGTGGTAGTGGCACGTGTAATAAATCGCTATCGTCTCCTAATCACCCGGTCTTGGCCAAGTTGCATAATGGTACTGCATACATCGACTCGTCAACATTTGACGGGTAACTTAATTTAAAAATAATTATAAATCAGTTAGTTTCACAATAAGCTAGTCAGTACAAAATGTCAAGGAAAAACTTAATTAGTGCTTACCGGCAGAGTGAATTATAGTATTTGTTCGTTTATTCCAAAGTATGTGGACACTTCTGTCAACTCCGAAGGCTGCGAGTGACGTGTAGCTATTGTCTAAGATTTGCAAATGAGATTCTAACGACGCCGTGTGCACCATTAAGAATTTGCAGTGGGTAAATATGGGGATTGTTAAACCTTTGCATGGCTTGCTCATGGCGACTGATAGACGCCACCATTGTTGAAGGTGGCAGGTCTCAGGGTATATGAAAAGGTAGACTTGGTACTCCTACTAGGGGTGGCGGGTCTAGCGGTGCTAGCCATATGGGCTCACGAGTAAAACCTATTAATTCTCCTAAATTAATATTCAATGGTGCATCAGTAGCAAGGTTAACATCATCCAAAAATCAAGAACATTATTCTAGGGCAACAAAAGGGTCTACGTGTTACTGATTTGAAGCACCAAATGCATTATCTTGTTGTTATTATTGTAACTCTAGTAAATTAAGAAGCTCATCAACATTAAAATCATTCTCATTACCTCGCCCAACATTATCATCCCTTTGTTTTGTTGCTACAAAAAAATGATAATGAACTCAAAATAAGATAATTAACTCAAAACAGTCACACCCCTGACAAAACTAAGTAAAACCCTAACTAGCTAACAAAACTCAAAATAGCAAATCAAGTAAATTTTTGTTTAGAATGAACAAAAATCATAACAAAATAGGAAGGAAACATCAAAGCATTACTAAAATAGAAGAAAAAATCGAAGTAAGGAGAATCATAACTTACCTTTAGATTAGCTTAGAGTGTACATATGTGATTCAGGTCAGCGTAAGCAACCAAAGCAGCACCTACGTATTTTTAACAGCGAATGCAAAGTTTTAGATTAAAATAATCCGGTGGCTGGACTTTAGTGCACCGATTTTGTGTTGGTTTAGGTCTCCCAAATTACAAACATTAAAACAAAATCGTCATTCAAAAAATCATCAAGAACATCAACGTTAACATGTTGAATAACATCTAAATCACCACCACGATTAGGTATAGCTACTGAGGTTGATGCTGCTGCTGTGATGTTTAGTGTTGACGGGAAAGGGATTGATGCGACTGCTGCTGCTCCTGCTGCTGTGACCGTTAGTTCTGCCGGGAAGGGACTTGATGAGACTGCTGATGCTGCTGTTGCTGATACTGCTGCTGTGACAGTTAGTGCTGCCAGGAAGAGACTTGATGAGACTGCTGCTGCGGCTGCTGCTGTGACGGTTAGTGCTGCCGGTAAGCCTAGAGTTGAAGAAAACACTGCAGCTGAGGAGAAATATGAACATGGTATTAAACTTGTTATTTTCTTGTAAAACACTCTCATATCTCTTATCTCTACATGCATTTTATGTAATACAACATTATATGTAATTAAAAAACAGATGGTCAAAGTGCATCTGAAACAGATAATGCCGATCAAACAGCTGAACAAGATTTGGATGATTATGTAAGCGATTATTCACCTTTAAGTTTGCAAATGCCTATCGTGCTTGTTGACTATTATTTAACTCTATTACAACTGGCTGGGATAAATTGAAAATGTTTTTGAATTAACCCAAACTATATTTTCTTTTTACAGTCTTGGAATAAGGAAATGGATAACAAGTTGAAGAAATTTGATAAAATTTTCTCCGAGATCAACGAGTTGGTCCGTCAAGGAAAGGATAGACATCCATCAAATGAGAATATCTTTGCTAGATGTTGTGAATGGGAAAACAGATTCACTAATAATGTGGTCCCTAAAACACAAGATTCAGACGTTGGTGTTGGTGGTCCAGTGGCTGCTCTAAAAGGTATTTGGGTTAAATTAATTATTAGTATAATTAAAACGCTCTTAAAACACTTATGTTGTTCTTTTAAACTTATTACATCTGTGTGATGCAGTTGATTCAGATGTTGGTGTTGGTGATCCAGTGGCTGCTCAGAAAGGTATATCATATATGTACCAGCTTAATCATATACCAGCTTAATTATAATCACAGTTGAACATATTACATCTTTGGCTGTCGTAAAAAATGATACAGATGATGCAGGTCAAGAAAACAAAGTCTCGTGTGCAGATATTGATGAAGTTGTTAATACAGTGGTTGCGTGGGCAAAAGAGGGTATGTAATTATAAATAAAAACCAAAAGGGGTTGAAGGTATTTACTTATAGTTACAATTATTTTCAGTCAAATTTAATGTGAGTTGTTTTATGTTTAATAGTTGACACCGGATTGTCAACAAGTGATAGCCTCATTACACTGAACTCTACATATCTTCTGAGAGAGGTTGACGTATCCGCTAGTGTCACAGAAGATGAAGAAATACTTTCAGAGTATATATTTTTTTTGTCTTGGAGACATTTGGGAGGAGGTCTACAAGTCCACTCACACAGAATCGTTCAAGGTGGTCTTTGAAAGCTTCTGTCCTGGCATTTATATAGCCGCCAATGGAATGGATGCATTCAGTGAAGTAATGAACTATGAAGAAAAGAAAAAATCTGCAGCATCACCGTTCAGATTCTTTGCTTCAAGCAATGTGCTGGTACAAATTAATCTATTTTGTTTGTACTATTAGAAAACGCTGAATAAACGCTTTAATCATCTGCATTTTAATTAATATACAGACAAGTGACCATTATTCTGAGTCAAGGGGTTACACAGACAAAGAAAGACTGGATGTGTTTTCAGACAACATGATAAGAGAAATGGCAAGGAGTGGAATTCTTTCACTCAAGGAGGTTGCTATAGTGCTCGTGCCAATTCTACAACACGATCATTTCGTTGTGGTTGCCTTCAATCTTCAAACATGAGTGATAGACTTACTTGACAACAGTGCAAACCAAGAAATACCAGCTGATGCAAAGTTTAAAAGCTTAGAAGACAAATCAAAAGCAATTAGAGAGAATTTTGAAGAAAGATACGGAAAGACTCCTGATATACTGGTAAAAATATATACCTTTAACCCAAAAAACATACATACCTGTTATAAAAATTGTCAAAATACTTAAATTGCTCTCTATTTTGTGTAGAGAAACGTCTTTTGCATGTATCTTAAAACAATCAAACACCCAATTACTCAGCAAATCCAAGTAGCAACAATCAATAGATTGAAGATGACATGGAGAACAATAAGTAATGGAATAGATTGTGGTATTTTTTCTATGAGACACATGGAGAAATATGATGGGAAGAGACCATGGGGGTGTAATCTCCAAAATGAAGGCCCTGAACAACAAAGACAGCTAAAATGGTTGAGGTTAAAGTATTTGTGCAAAATCCTCCTCTCGGATATAAACCAACACAGAAATACTCTTATCAAGAAAGGACTGCTATTCCATGAAAATGACGACACTCGTTTAACCGGAGAAGAGTTGATTGATGAACTTAAGAAACGGCAACAACAAATTTGAATGATTTCAAAAGTGACTGCTATGTACTTTAAGATACTTGTTATGATATGGACTTCTGTTATCAGTTTGTAATGCACTATAAGATAATAGTTACATGTTGAATCAATGTTTTAACACAAACATAAAAATTTTATTATTACCAAAACACACATATAAACACACCATCACAAACATACAAATTTTATTACTACTAATCTCTGAGTGACACACATAAAAACACACCATGAAACACCATCACATACTAATCTCTGAGTGATATAAGAAACTTCAACTTCAATTCCATTGAGCAATTCAGTTCAAGAATTGCCTTGCCCAAAAGTTTTAACTCGTCAAGCTCTCTCTGTCCTACATCAACCATAAATAAAACAGCAAGATCTCGGATACAACTAGCGGGAATCCAAGTAAGAACTTTTGTAATGAGATCCCTGGCATCCAAGCTGTTGCTAGTCTTTACAAATTCTTCAGTAAGAGTTTCCCGACAAGCTTTATCTACCTCGATTTGAGCCTCAATTCACCTTCTGAGGGTAGCCTTGTAGGATATGGATGATGATGACGAGCAATCCATTATTAACTAAAAAAAAATAATTTAAAATTATGTAGGTATATGAGTTTCACAAATGTGGTGTAGGTATATATAACCAAAATGCTCACAGACGAATAGTAACTGTAATAAAAAACAAAAGGGTGTCCCACACTTGGGAAACACACCAAATTGTCTCATGTGTTTTTGTTTAATCTAGAGATTACTTGCATTTATATCACCTGTCAGAATTAATTGATCACAATTATACGTCACCTGTCAAAAATGTCGGGAAAAATATTATGGTAATGATAGCCTACATTAAAGTTAAGCTATATCTTACTAGATCATACTATATCTTACTACAAATCAAACTTAACTGCATTAAGTTGGGTTATTCAATCACACTAACAGTTTCAGAAAGATATACTCAAAATGAATTCTTCTGAGAAAACCTTGAAGGCCATAGTGAAAAAAACGATGGATTTTCAGAAAGAGAAAGACGACTCTTTGTTGAAGAAAGTCGAAGCGATTAGGGCAACACTCGCAGCCGAAAAAACAAACACCTTCCAATCCTGTAACCTCATGTTGTGGGAAGACGACATTGAGTTTCGAGCAATGGTTGCTGATTATCAGCAACAATAGTCTGAATGCTACGACTCAGTGTGTGAGACCCTGGTTGACACCGTAGCTACGGTGTCAACCAACATGAGTTTTAAGGAGATGGGGGCGGATACTGTGGACAAGGCCGAGTGATGGTGATGTTAGATTTGCTGGTCTTGGTGTTTTTGTGATGTATTGTAATTAATGGTACTTTTTGTATGGCATCTTTTGATGAATGGTAAATATATATCATCTTAAAATGTTTTCTTAACATGTTTTATGTATTGTAATCAAGGGTACTTTTTGTGATGCATCTTTTGATGAATGGCAAATATGGATGAATGGTTCTCATCTTTCTTTGTTAAAATGCGTGTAATCAATTAGGTTAAAATATGTAATATAATTGTTCAAAAGAGTCTGTTACGCTTGCAACACGCCACTGTACAAAGACATATTTAAATATCCTAAAACGGTAATAAAAAGCATGTGTACAACAACTCCTTTCTAAACCCTCCTATATATATACACTTATATATCTAGTTTTGTTTTCAATAAAAACTCCTTCACCATGGAAGAAATCTCATCGAGGACCACCACATCCAGTAACAGAAGCAATCGATCTCAGGTTTATTGTTTTTGTGGTCAAAAAGCCATTCAAAGAACATCAAGCACCACCAAAAATCCAGGTCGGAGGTTCTACAATTGTGCATCTCAGGTTAGTGAAATTGCAAATAAAGTTGGAATTCATCTACAATTGTTAACCATAAACCTTATATTTTTTTCAACTTAGGGCAAAAAATGTGATTTGTTTATATGGTCTGATTGTGTTTCGTCCACAAGATCTGATGTGTGCACAAGATGTACAAATATAATTCCTATCTTGATAAGGGTAAATAAGTCATTAGAGGATCAACTTGCAAGGAGTGTGGCTTCAAGGATTGAATCAGAAAAAAAAAGTGAAGATATTGTATTTTATTTGCTTCTTGTTGTTTTTAGGGCTTTTAATTAGTTTTGTAATTAAAAGCTAAGAAACTTTGTGATGATTTTAGACCAGCTATTATGATGTATTTTTATGTTTCTGAACACATTTAAAGGCTTAATGAGTAGTTTAGTTTGAGTGTTTCCGTAGTTTAGTTTGAGTGTTTCCAAAATCACAGTGTATTTACTTCATTAAAAAGAGGTTATTATAATATTTCATTAAAATGAGGTTATTATCAAAAATCAATAAAAATATGTCCCTCCTGAGTTTCAAACCCGCGATATTTGCAATCTATGTTTAATCACAAGAGCCTCAACCATTTGACCTACACCCTGAGAACGTAATAGAACGTCTTCTAATATTTATATAACAAAATTTAGAAGTTTAAAATTTTCATTTTTACCCGCCAATTAATCGAGTTATCTTCTGGAAGACTCACAAATCAATTAGTATTGACCAAACCCTAATAAATGATCTGCTAGTGTATTTATTGAACTCTCATCAATCTCAATCCTACCAAACAGCTTCATTAATCTCAGGTGAGCACCAAATATTTTTGCTTTTAGTCAGTTACATTTATTGGCGTTAATTAGTATATATATATATATATATATATATATATATATATATATATATATATCGTTGATGACACAGTTAATAAAAAATTCTTGGAAGATGGATAAGTTTTGGATGTCAGTAGGCGACAGGTGCAGTAAAGCATATAGAGATGGTGTTAAGGCATTTCTACATTTTGCAGTTCGTAATTGCAAGGAGACATCACCACCAATTTCTGTTTCATGTCCATGTGTTTGGTGTTTGAACCACGTATCTCTTAGTGTAGACGAGGTAGAACATCGCTTGTATAGGTTTGGAATTGATAAGAATTATACTACTTGGATAAAACATGGAGAAGCCGACACCAACATTCCAACTAATTATGTTGATAATACTGGGTTTGCCTGCACCTGCATTCCAACTAATTATGATAATAATAATGGGTTTGTTAACACCAACATTCCAACAGATGCCTGTGAAACTGTAGAAATGGTAAATGCTACAAAAGACAATTTCAAAGGCGACAAGAAGTATCAACAGTTTCTACAACTACTTGTTGACGCTGAGAAGCCCCTATATAAAGGATGTCTTGACTTCACCAAGTTGTCTGCATTAGTACAACTACTCAATTTGAAGAGAAAGAACGGGGTATCTCATAAGTTCGTTGATGAACTTCTGAAATTGTTGAAAAAGATGCTACCTGTAGATGGCGAAATGGTAAATAATATGTATGATGGCAAAAGGATGATGAAGGCAATGGGCTCAGGATACTAAAAGATACATGTGTGTATCAATGACTGCATTAATTACTATAAGGATTACAAGGATTTGGAAGCATGTCCAGTTTGTAACAAGTCAAGGTGGAAGGTGGATGAGAAGACTAACAAAACTTACATAAACACGCCCACTAAGGTACTGTGGTACTTTCCCATTATTCCACGATTCAAGCGCCTCTTTCAATCAAAGACCACAGCAGAGAATTTAACATGGCACGCCACGAGTACCAATAAACCTGGTGTTTTACGCCACCCATCAGATTCACCAGCATGGAAAGCCATAGATGACATGTACTCCGATACCATCAGGAGCGATCCAAGAAATCTTCGTCTAGGGATTTGCACTGATGGGGTCGACGTACCTAGAGGCAACAGAAACCACAGTGTCTGGCCTGTTTTAGTAGTCATTTACAACATTCCACCTTGGATGTGTATGAAAAGAAAATTCATCATGCTTTCCTTATTAATATCCGGAGTGCCAGGAAACAATATTGATGTGTTTTTATAGCTTTTAATTGACGATCTAGCATCTTTATTTGAGGTCGGGTAGCCAACATATGATGCATATAAACAAGAAATGTTTACACTACGTGCAGTTGTGTTATGGACGATTAATGATTACCCTGCTCTTGGTACACTATGTGGTTGCCCTTACAGTGGATTCAAAGGTTGTGTGGTGTGTCGGGGTGACATTCAGTGTGTTCGACTTTATCACACAAAGAAGCAGAGTTAAGCTGCCCACAGAAGGTATTTATCACATGACCACCCTTTCAGAAAACAAACAAAGACGTTCAACGGAAAAGAGGAGATGAGAACCGCTAAAGAGCCTATGACAGGGGAAGTGATATACGACGAGGTCAAAAAATTAACAATGAATGGGGAAAGGGATCTGAATCCCTAAGTGGGAGTAAGAGGAAAAGGGATAACACAACGCCGCACCAATATTGGAAGAAGTTCAACATATGGTACCAACGGCTCAGCTATTGGAAGTATTTACCTGTCCAACATTGTATTGATTTGATGCATGTTGAAAAGAATGTGGCAGAAAGTATTGTCGGGACGTTGCTGAACATTCCCGGTAGGACAAAAGACGGATTGTTAGCTACAAAGGATTTGGAGTTTTTAGGGATTAAAAAGGAGTTGCAACCGAAAGCAAAAGGCAACAATACAGAACTGCCTGTAGCATGCTTCACATTATCAGCGCAAGAAAAAGACATGTTTCTTGAAACACTGTATAAACTGAAGGCTCCACTAGGGTATTGTTCTAACTTCTCTAGTTTGGTGAATCTTAAAGAAAGGAAGCTACAAGGCCTTAAATCACATCATTATCATATGCTTATGCAACAGTTTCTCCCCCTTGCAATACGGTCCATCATGCTAAAAACCAATGAGAAATGCTATAATCAGGCTTTGTTTATTTTAAGTCAATTTGTAGCAACGAAATCATTGTAGAAGAGCTTGATAAGATGCAGGAAGAGCAAATAGTTACACTGTGCCTGCTGAAGAAGTACTTTCCGCCATCATTTTTTGATGTCATGGTTCACTTAACCGTGCACCTTGTTAGAGAGAAAAGTTATGTGGGCTACCATGCTTTTGTTGGATGTATCCCTTTGAAAGGTGTATAAAGGTTATCAAAGGGCATGTGCGAAACAAAACTTATCCAGAAGGGTGCATTGCTGAGGAGAACATTGCGGAAGAAACAATCGAGTTTCTACAATACCAAAAAAACATCAAGAGTACTGTTGGTATTCCACATGATAAGCATGATGATAATGGGGAGACAATCCCTGTCACAGGCGATAAATCAGTTGAAGTTTCTCCTGGTCTTTTCAAGAGAGCACATTTCTATGTGCTGCAGAATACGCCTGAAATAGCGCCGTATATCGAGTAAGTATTACTAACATATATACTCTAAATTATTTATTTATATATATATATATATATATATAAATATATATATGGTGCAGTTACTGTACGCTAATGCCTTAACGTACGGTAGTTACGCGAGACGTTCAAAGGCAAAAAACAAAGCTAAAAACCTAAAACGCTAAGCAAACGCACCCAAAATTAATATATACATACATATATATATAAATATGTATCTATATTTATATATATATTAATTTGCAATATATTATACTCTTACTTGCAGACAACACAAGACCTCTTTGAAAAACCAAATGCCTGGTAAACGACAAGCATTGCTGGAGAAGGAGCATACTTTAAAGTTTGGTGACTGGTTACACGACAAGGTAGATCAATTTATTAAGTCTTCTATAATTTTTAAAATTATTTTATAGTTTCTGCAATGTAGGTGAAGAATCTAATCCTTGTAATGAAATTCAGGTTGAAAGAGAGCTAGCGGGCTCCCCAGGTTCTGTATCGGAAACCGTAAAGTGGATTGCACACGGAGCACACCGCAACGTTTACAAATACGACTCGTACGACATCAACGGTTTTGAATTTCGTACAAAATCTCATGATGGTAGAGTTTACCAGAACAGCGGGGTTGGTGTAGAGGCGGATGACATGCACATCAAAAAAGACGTGGTGACGTATGGACACAACTTTTATTTTGGGGTTTTGCAAGAGATATGGGTCCTTGATTATCATACTAAAAGAATTCCGGTCTTCATGTGCCAATGGGTTGACCGTAAACATATCAAACATGATATTCTTGGTTACACGTCGGTCGACCTAAACAAATTTGGCCACAAGGATGATCCGTTCATATTGGCCTCGCAAGCACGCCAGGTGTTTTATGTTCAAGATCAGCTGGATAGAAAAAAACATGTTGTCCTCATAACTCCACCCAAGAATTATAGGCATTCGTATGACGAGGTCAATGAGAAATTTAGTACGGTAACTTTCCCTCATGAGGGTAATACATTGCCACTTGTATAACCAAATCAACTGCTTCGTAATGAGTCCCCGGATGATTACTGGCGGCCCGGGAAAAAGCCTACAACTATTCGTAATGGAGATTGACACCGATGTCGGGGTTGTCGACCCAGCAGTTGTGTTCGTTCGGCTAGTTAGATGTAAATAATATTTAAATATAGTTGTGATACATGATATCACCATTCTTTACTTTGTACTTATTAATTCAAACTAAAGAAATATTGGTTGTTTTTAATACTATTACTACTTATATGTACAGGCCGGTTTGTTGAATTCATTTCATCTTCTGGCTATTTTGGTCAATTGGTGTCAAGTTCAAACATACATCATGTTACATCGATAAAAGTCACAATTGACTTGTAGTGTACCATAGTAAGATCAATAAAGTCATTACACTCATAACTGACTCGTGCTATATCAAAGTTACATTAATACAAAGAAAGCCCAAAAATGCATCATTTCTCGTCTGATGGTTTTGTTTCTTGCACAACCTCTATTTGGTTATGTTTTAACATACTTTTCAACAGCTGGTTTCCTGCAAAACATTATCAACTCATTTTATAAAAAAAGACCATTATGCCCTTCTTTTCACTAACCTGCATACCAAAATTGTACCCTCCAGACTTTGAAGAAGCCTTTGAACAAATAAAATTCAGTTTTGAAAAACCTCTTCCAAACTCAATGCCATCACCAGTAACCTTAGATTTAAGATTTGGTGACGGCATTGAGTTTTAGAAAGGATTTTACCAAAATCTAACATCTTTTGGAAGTTTAAGATCTGTGGAAACCTTAGATATTTTCTGCTTGGCCAAGTTTGGAATTCACATAACATATATAGAAGTGTAATAAATTTCAGTCACCAGTTTTATCGCAGTCATTAAAGTCTCTGTTGTTATATAGTTGATTGTTGAGTGTATAACTGCATACTACCTGTCAAAATGGTTTTCACACGCTTTGGAAACGCACAGAAGCTAATTAATTTCCGGAAGCAGCCTCTCTATCCCTATGGGGTAGAGGTAAGGCTGCCTACATCTTACCCTCCTCAGACCCTACCATAGCTTTGCTATTGGTGGGATATACTGAGTACGATGATGATGATGATGAATTACATTTATACCTACTACGTGTTCAAAATCTTGGAAATATATTTATGTAATGATAGTCTACATTCAAGTTAATTAAAATAAAAAAAACTAGTATATCACACGCTTTGTACGCTTTTAATACCTGTCAGAAAATCTATGAAATATATTTATGTAATAATAGCCTACATTCAAGTTAATTAAAATAAAAAAAAAAACTAGTTCATCTAACTAGATACGCTACAAATCAACTGAACTACAATAAATTAATGTCTCAACTACCAAAAATTAAATTTTAGGTCTATTTTTTATTCACTCACACTAACATCTATTTTAAAGTTATTTATAAAAAATCAACATCAACTACGCTTCAAAAACGTAACCAAAATATAATAAAAACATTTACAGTTAATAATAACATTTACAATAATAACATTCACATAACATATTAATACCAAAATATAATAACATTTACATTAATAACATTTACATTAATATAGAAAACCAAATTACATAAAACTAACTCCTAGCATCCGATTCCATATCGGAATCTACATCGGATTCTGGAGTCCTGCCATCAGATTCCGTATCCGAATCTACATCCGGATTCTCTTCTGGAGTATGAGAGGGCATGATCCTCTCGTACATGCCATCGGAGGTGTAGGTGGAGTCCCTAAGCCTATGGAGGCGAAGGTTCACCTTAGAATGGAATGCCCCATAAACGGACACCTCCTTGAAGTGCTCCAAGTCGTTCAACTCGATGTACGCCACCTCGATTCCCAACACTACCATTTCAATGCTGAAATAATCAGCAGTCGTGTACCCAAGCCACCTAACCATTCGGTTAAGTTGTTGGTACGTGAAGGTTTGAGGGTTGACATAGTCAATATACCTCACCCTTTGATTCCTCCGGACGGCACCGGAAAAAAAGTGGAATCGTATGGTGAAAAATGTGGGGTCATAGTAGATGGGGGCATGAGCACCTGGTGCACGTTCGAGCCAAGCTGCAGCCATTATCGGAAAGAAAGGTGCATTGTGATTGTGATTGTGGATTCTGATTATGGATTGTGATTGTGATTATGGATTGTGATTGTGATTGTGACTGGTATTTAAACACCATCGGAAACCGCCGGTACATCTTCCTGATAATTTGAAATTAGCGGCACAAGAAACTGTAAAGGCAATGATGACGTCGCCACTCGTCAAATCAACGTGTGGCCGTTAATTACGATTGGACACGCTTAAAAATATTATAGTGTGACCATTTATCACTTATAGCCACACAGAATAAGTGTATCCGTGACAATAAAAAACTTAGAAAATATAAAACTAAGATATTCTTTGGTCACACAACCTCATATAAGTGGCCATTAATTACATTTGGACACACTTAGAAATATTTAAGTGTGACAATTTCTCACTTATAGCCACACATAATAAGTGTATCCGTGACAATAAAAAACTTATAAAAAACAAAACTAAGATACTCTTTAGTCACACAACGTCGTATAAGTGGCCATTAATTACATTTGGACACACTAAAACATCCTTTAAGTGTGACAATTTATAACTTATAGCCACACATAATAAGTATATCCGTGAAAATAAAAAACTTATAAAAAGCAAAAATAAGATACTCTTTGGTCACACAACCTCGTATAAGTGGCCATTAATTACATTTGGACACATTTAAAAATATTTTATTGTGACCATTTATAACTTATAGCTACACATAATAAGTGTATCCGTGACAATAAAAAACTTATGAAAAATAAAAGTAAACTACTCTTTGGTCACACAACGTCGTGTAAGTGGCCATATATTTTAAGCGTTTAGCCACATAACTAATAAATACAATGGTTGTTCGTCATATTTCGCCACTTTATTAAAAATGTGGCTAGAAAATGTGACATAGGTCACACAATGTAATATAAGTGGCTATATCTTTTACCTTTTAGACACTTCTCTTATCAATACAGTAGTCGTTTGTCAAATTTGGCCACCCTATTAAAACATGTGGCTAGTTAAATGTCACAGTTTGTGGGCTAATGCATGTGTTTTTGGTCACATGTATCAAAGATCAAACAAACTATGACTGTAGGTCACATTTTGCCACACGTTTTTATAATGTGGCTAGTTTTTGTCACAGTTTTTTTCAAAGTGTGGCGAAAAGTACCTGAGTAGGTATAGAATGGTCACGTGAAGAATAATATGTGTGGCCAAAACATTCTAAAAGATTTTCAAACATGGTCAAAGACCTTTTAGCCACACATTTAAGCCGAAGTGTGACAAATCTCCCAGACCACATGTGTGGCGGAAGGTCGATATTCACGTAGTGTCACAATCACTCATAACAATACCATATAATTTGCAGATTTCCCACACATATTTTTAGAAAATAGATTGAGAATGCTCTTAGCAAGTGTTTTTAGGTGTATGCACCATTAAAACTTCAAAATCTTTTTCTTCTTATTTTTTTTACTATGCTCCGTTTTTTCTCTTACAACATGTCACAAAACTCTGCCATTGTTGGTCGATGTTGATTCATGTCGCGACTCGTGACGCTTTTCAACCATATTGGCATGACTTGCCTCAAGTGTCGTGGGCCAACTTGGATACATTCTTGTTTATGCTTTATTATTATACTAGGTTATTGACCCGTGGTCGTCACGGGTGTAAACATAGATATCATCCAATAAACATATAAAATTTAAACGGCAACATACTTTGTAACATGTTTTTTAGAGCAACATGGTATGTAATTGAAATTCATATTGGTACGAAAACATAGTACTGAAAAAAAAATTTATAAAAACAAGAAGATAAATAATAGAATGTTTAGAAACATAACTTAAAACTTTAAATTAAAAAAATTCATGGACGGTTATATATTTCCTTATAGACCATATTTGATGTTTTGTTTGTAACTTTACCTTAATTATCCAAAATAAACTTTTTTTTCTCTACTCTTCACTTTTGATAAAACCATATATAGTTTACCATGTGTGAAAACCAGTCTCTCATATATATTCCAATTGTGGCTAGATATAGGCTTTGACTTTTGTTAATTGTAACTGCAAAGCAAACTAAAACTGGAAACCGTCTTCTCTTGAACTTAAACAGAAGTTTCTTATTTGAAGGCGTCAGATCACTATGAGTAAGATAAGTGCATTAACCGATATTAGTATCTGAAATTACGTTGACTTTGATAACACGTCTCCCAAATTAATTACTTGAAGTATAGTTTCGTTGCACATGTCGTTCTGGTCAATATTCCTTAGTAACATTATTAGCACACCGACTTTAATAACCAACCTATGTTTAGGTATTTAAGACATTTATTAAACGTTTAGAAATTTCGGTGAGCATAAAGCTGGATCGAAATCCTGACCAAGAATATTAGACTAATAAATATTATCATAACTCAGGTACTTAACTTTGTTACTGGAAAATAACGCCAAAAATCGACCATTAATGCCTTGCAGAACCTCATTTAAAGGTGCATGTATGGCCATCTCTTGAAAATAATTAAGATCATTATAATTTTCTAAGATTCAAGGATATACGTAATCAATCAAAACAAAAATTGGAATTGATGAATCACCAATTCAAATATCATCCGAAATCTTTATACCGCCTTCTCCATCATTTTGATCCTCAAGTTTTCCATCACCGAGTTCTAAAGCCATTCTACAAATCTTTTGGTCTATTACATATCAGATGATTGACATTGGATAGTTAACCTAAGAACCTGACATTTGACCAAATTTAGGAAGAGAGGGAGCACATTATAAAAAGTGAAATCATTGTTGGGTTAAATGACAGTAAATAGTTAAGAGATTAACAAAAATTAATCCAAATTGCGCATTCTTTAAAAAGCATAACAACCATAGGATCTAAAAAGTTAATTATGTCTCTTAATTTTAAAAATATTAAACATTATAGAATAAAAATATGTATTCCATAGTAACATATTAAATTAATCTACCTATTAATATATAGTTTAGTTAATTTTCTATAAAAAAGTTTACTATGAATGAAAAAAAAAATGCATCAAACAATAATGCTAAACAAAGTTTAATAAAAGATTCCAATAACATCAAATAAATGTTTAACAATAAAAATCATACTAAAGACATAATCCGTCACCAAACATAAGGTAAATACTTTAAACAAAAAAACGCATCCATCTCGCTAAAAACTTCCAATTCATTGCTAGTTTTTCATTATCAGATCTTGCTCTCTATTTGGTCAGTTGAAAAACAACGATAAGATATTCTTCTTTGGAGTTTCATAAACATATTTGCTCAGTTGAGGAGCATAGTTGTGTCACATAGTAAGGAACACAATGCTACTCCTAATAAAAGATAAGATAAAGAGTTAATATTTGTTTCGCCTAAAGAATCTTTTAAAATATTATAATCAATTATATGTTTGTACTTAATCAAGATCAGCAAATTCCATTGTCAATCGATTATGTTGTCTCACATCACACAAAAATGATTTGTTATTTTGAAATAATTTGGGAAATATTGAAATTTAAATACATGTTGTTAGTTATAATGTTAAAATAAAGAGGATACATTTTTAAAAGCAATTGACGATAATTAAATATGAATTGCATATTGTTTCTTGTTGTGTGATGTTGTTTGATTTGATGTCAGCGAAAGATACAAAGCTCAACTCATATAAATGAACCATAAACTCATGACACACTGAGAGACGGGTATCTGCGTTAAAGGATACCTTATGAGGACTGTCAATGTACTTGGTTAGACAAATTGGCTCCTAAAGACGGCTTCCAAAAACTTAAATCAGCACCTTCTCTCAAGTATGCATCATGCTCTACAATACATTGTTTGATGACATTGGCTTGGATCCGTTTTCCTGTGTTACACATAATGGAATATAAAAAGTGTATAAGCATGAGTATAAAACACTCATAAATTTGATTGTTTGTACAAAAATAAACAAACCATACACAAAATAAAAAAAACGTTATGGGTTAGTATTAAATTTCCATCTCATAAATTAGAATCATCTCAATGGACCAGTCCTCATTGGATTTGTTGTCGTTTAAACGCCGTAACTTCAAAACACGAATCTTCAACACACATTCATTCCTAAGAGCATCAAGCTCATTCGACATGATTATCTTTTGTAGATCTATTTTCTTGTAAGTGATGAATATAAGTCTTTAAATCAATGAAATGTATGATAATGAAAGTAAGTAATTTACATGCATGTGAAATTGATATTAAAGATTTAAGTCATATAACAAATGAAAACAGGAGTGATTACTTACAATAACACATAATGGTAGCTTCACAAGTGGATCAAAGAAAACAGGTTGTGAAAAATGTGATGTGTTAATTATTGGATTGTTATATAGGCTCGGACGCGTGTTATATTTTTGTTAATTTGCTTAATTATAAAAACTTTTTAAGATGAATCCAATTTTAGGATTTATATATACATAATGCATTGGGGAATGCATAAAATCAGTCCGACACTATACTAATTTCGGAATGTATATGATTTGTAGTCAAATGGTTCTAATTAAGGTATATATATGTAGCTTATATATATTGATCAAGATTTTAGTAATTATGTTATTTAAAAGAAGATTCAAATCATTTTACCACTAATGGTTTTTAATTGTTTTCAAAATTATAAATATGGTCGAGTGATTTTAAATTTTTTAATTTATGATAATTGAAATCATTTTATAAACTTCAGATTACTTGTTTCCAAAATTATTGGCTATTGTTGTTTAATTGTTATATGTTTTATAGTTTGGTCACCATAAAAAATATACGGATCCTTGGTTAACACCTAAAAGGCTAAAAGCATCTATATTTTAACTTATCCTTGTTAAAATAATATCAGCTTATAATATAAAGTTAGAGGTGGGTGTAAATCACCTTTTAAATACCCAACATTTTTTTTGTTAAGTGAATGGGCATAATGTAAATTTTGTACGAAATATTAAATTTAAAAAACAGTGACATAAAGATTTGCAAGTATAGATGCGAGTTTAGGGTAAGATTAAAAAAGATAATAAGATTATCATAAGTGAAATCAATTAAAAAATGTTTATTAATCACTAAATTATTACTAACATTAAATGACAATAGTTGTATTTAATTGGTGTTTCAAAACATATGTACTGGTCAATTATTTAAATTATCATTTAATACGGATTAAAACTAGAGGTGCACAAATCGGTTTTTTTGAAAAAACCGGTTCGGTTTTTAACCGGACCGGTTTTTTTTATCCAGAAAAAACCGGTTCGGTTAATAACCGGACCGGTTATTAACCGGTTATTATTGCTGAAAACTCAAACCGGCCAAACCGGTTTGGACCGGTTTAGAAACCGGTTAGAACCGGTTATTAAACCGGTTTTTTTATAACCGGTTTTTAAAAACCGGTCTAACCGGTTAACCGGTTTTTTTTTTTTTTTTTTTTTTTTTTTTTTTTTTTTTTTGCTTTAGGGTTTAGGGTTTCGTTGTTAGCATTCTTTGCTTGGAAGATTAAAAACACATAACTTTTATTTATAGCTTTTACATTAAAAATACAAACATTAAATCGTTATCGCATATTCGTAACTCAAAAATACAAACATTAAAGAATGTTTAGACACGATTACATTAACAAGTTGATGTTTGTTACTCATTTTCTTCGCTACCCGATCCCGAGCTATTCCTTAGGTAATCGTCGTACGCGGCTTCTTCATCGGTCATTGGTTGAGTGTGTCCTTGATTGACCTCGTCTTCATACAAGGCCGCCTCATAGTCCATTTCCCCCTCGAGTGAGCGTTGATGTTGTGCCCTGTCTAAAGAGTCCAAGTAATCCTTGTAGCAAATCGACATCTCTACAGCTGGTGGAGTGAGTCGAGTCCTCCTAATCGATATAACCCTGCCAGAAACAGAAAAAGCAGACTCCGAAGCTACCGTGGAAGCTTGGACCGTTAGTAAATCTTTGGCCATGGCGGCGAGGATCGGAAACTCATCCTCCTTACCTCTCCACCAAGCCAGCAAATCAAGACTTCTAAATTCATCCGGAGTCATGTGTTTCACAAAGTTGGTACCACCATACCTTCCAAGTTCACTGCTTGGGGTGTTTACCCTTTGACGTTTACCGGCGTCTTCCCAAATCATGTAGTACATCCCCATTTCAAGGTCGGTTTGGGATTGGGATTGGGCAACAGCTCTTAACGAGTCATGAATTTGGGAAGACGACCCGTATCTTGTAAGGTAAACATCATACATGTTTGCCAAGGTGGTGTTGAAATCATTCTTTAAAGTTTGGCTATAATAGGGGTTTTGATCGTCGTTTAACCCTAGCTCATCACAAATTTTTTCTATTAAAGCTTCAACACCACCAACATTGATGCAAGGGTTTAACGCAGCAGCACAGGTCAAAACAGCGGGTAGTTCTTGAAAATATTTTTTAAATTTTTCTTTCATTTTTACACCCATATCAAAATAAGGTGCACCCCTACAATGAAGGTCACTCAACTTTGTGCACATGACAGCAATTTTTGGTAAAGCAATGGGGCTTGTTGGATAGTAAACCCCGGATAAACTACTTGTGCAAGATTTAAAAATTTGAAGAACCTCCGTAACGATCTCAATCAATAACCAGTTTCTAGGATCGTACGGTGCACATTTACCCCTATTTGACAAAATTTGATGAAACGCAATTAACGATTGTTTTTGTTGGATGGCTTTCTCAAACATTTCACAAGTCGAGTTCCATCTTGTTGGACAATCCCAGTTAGGCCCCAACCATTGACAGTTAGCTTCTTCACAAAATTTTTTGTATCTTGAAAATGTTGAATTGTTGCTAAAAACATCTCGTAACATTCTTTTAAAATTGTTTCTTTGCGTTTCGATCACGTTTAACCCATCTTGCACGGCCAAGTTGATAATATGTGCAATGCATCGGCTATGAAAAAACGCTCCATCACAGATAGGTTTATACTTTAATTTTAAATGGCCAACCGCGGCCGTATTGTTGGACGCGTTATCAAACGATATTGAAAAGATTTTATCTTCAATCTTGTATTGTCGAATGACTTTATCCAAGAGTTTAAAAATATTTCTACCCGTGTGCGGGTAATCAAACAATTGAAACGCAACGGTTCGTTTCATCATTTGCCACGACCGGGGGTCAACCCAATGAGCCGTCACACAAATGTATGAGTCGGGCGAACCATTAGGTACCGACCACACATCCGTGGTTAAGTTCACACCAGTTTGTAAGTTTGAAAAGTATGAAATTAGTTCGGATTTAGCGTTTTTCCATGCTTTAAGCATATCTCTTCTAAGGGTCGAACGACTTACGTGTTGGTAGCGTGGTTGAACATACGTTTGCATCATCTGCGTGAATTGAGGGTTGTCGAAGTGGTTGAAAGGAAGTGATTGTTGAATCACAAAGTTGCCAAACTGTTGACGTACCGCTTCAAGGTCGTACGTAAACACCGTTCCTTGATTCGTCATCTCCGGCTGCGAACTACTTCCGGATTCGTCCTTCAAGACCTTGCAAGAGGGCTTTTCTACATGAGCTCTTAAACTGGAGTTTGCTTCTTTGTTATAAAACTTCAAACAATGTTTGCATCTAGCTTTTTGGGTTCCGTTAGACATTTCGCATAGGTCGAAATGTTGCCAAATATCTTGGTTTCGTTTCGTGGGGATGACCCGAACGACGGTTTCTCCCGTGTTCGAGGCACCCATGTTGACCGATGAAGCAGCACTTTGGGAGGCCATGATAATCGACTACGAATTAAGAGTGGTATACTCGAGTATGAAATAAACGACTACGAAAGAAGAGCGTTTGGAGTTGTATAATCGCGTATGAAATAAACGTTTAGAGCTTTTGGAGTTGTATAATCAAGTGTGATCTAACCAATACCCAACCTAAACTATATATAGATGTTTGTGGGGGTAAAATGGTAAAAAAACCAAAAAAAAACGGCTAAAAAACGGTCAAAAACACAAAAAAAACGGCTATAAGGCCGTTTGGTAACGTTCGAAAACCGGTTAAACCGGTTAACCGGTTATTAAAAAACCGGTTAACCGGTTTTTTTTATAACGGTAATAACCGGTTATTTTAAAAACCGGTTAACCGGTTTTTTAATAACCGGTTATTAAAAAAAACCGGTTTTTTTTATAACCGGTTATAAAACCGGTTTTGGGTCCAAAACTTATAACCGATACGTAAACCGGTTACGTAAACCGGTCAAACCGGTTTTTAAAAAAACCGGTTTTTAAAAAACCGGTTTTCGGTTAAACCGGCCAAACCGGTTCCGTAACCGGTTTTTTTGACCACCTCTAATTAAAACACAACTAAAAAATGGGTTCTTATTAAATGGTAATTATAATATTATTTTTAATTATTTTATTAGAAAGAAATTATAAGATGGATTGGTATTTATATAAATAATGGGAATAGACCAATAGTAAAGAACCAAGTGTCCAAAATACATCTACCTATACTATTAAGACAATATAGTTTATTGGACAATGACATATTCTTATTAGTCCAATATTATTGTTTCCATATATAACAACCACTTCTTTGAATTTTTTTTCCAATTAAATAATTCAAAAAAAATTTAATTAATTAGGAACCCATCTACTTAGACTATTAACACCTTTTTATTGGTTCAATTGACTATTTTCTAAAACTATCATTCATCCATATTTCTATCTATTATAATAAATCAAAAATAAAAAAAAATCCATTGTTGATACTAATATACACTCTCCTCACCCGTTTCAATTAGAAGAGTAATTTCAAAATTTATTTACAAAATCTTAACTACTCCTCTCTATTTCGTCTTATACACTCCATCGTCTTCCACCATTCAATCGTCACAAATTTTCTATAATCAATGCTACATTTATTCATTCTTTTTTGTGTTTTCATTGGATGTGAAATCTCGTTCATATTTCAGGTATTATCATATCTAAACAATAAAAGATTTATTATATTGTTGGATAATCAATATCTTCATCTA
The DNA here is from genome assembly GCF_021521415.1 of Bidens hawaiensis. Classification (NCBI taxonomy): domain Eukaryota; kingdom Viridiplantae; phylum Streptophyta; class Magnoliopsida; order Asterales; family Asteraceae; genus Bidens; species Bidens hawaiensis. The sequence continues at coordinate 49,943 of NW_027499558.1, read as the reverse complement.
TTTAAGTTTAATCAACAATAGGTTTTAAATTATTTAGAGTTCTAAAATGGAGAAGTTGGATATTGCTACAACTTCGATTTAGTGCTCTAAAATGGACTGTGTGTTTTTAATGATTTAGGGTATAGGGTTTGTTGGGCTAGTATTAGTATTGTCAGGTCCCGTTTATGATGGTCGATTCGGCTTGGATTTTAATCAATCATGTCATAACTCACACAAAATTAATCGTGTTGACAAGAGAGTTAATGACGGGTTACTATGTTTAGAAAGATAACCGTTTGTTAGAGGCGGAATCAATAACAAACATACGGTTGCAATGAATATTCAAAATACGAAGACACACGGAGGATTCACTCAAAAGATTTCCATTTATATAACGTTAATCATACAAAAGGATAATCGATTAGGGTTTAGGAGGAATCCTAGGACAGCCGTCACACACACAATATTCTCTTAATTAATGTGTCGGTCTTATCCGTATTGTCTAGTATTTTCGTGTGTTCCGTGTCCTTGGCGGCGTGCCTTAATTATTCTATTTATAGGCCTGCCAACCTAGGACAGGCTGTCATTCCTTCTAGAAACCCTATCCGATAGTACATATTCAATTTACATATTCAAAAATTATACTAAGTGTAAAACAAGTCTTCCGGGTAAGCTTTTCATTAAACTTCAGTCTCCGAGTACACAGTGTACTCGGCCTTCCTTCAAACTTGGTAAACATAGAAGTGTGCTCGGAATCAGTTTCCAGGTAAACTTTTACTTAAAGAATATTTTACCAAGTAAAATATTCACCGAGTAGACTTCAATCTTCTTGAATTTATCAAACTTTGCTCGACAAATCCTTACGAGCAACCTTGTTCTTCTATGATCCTGTTCGGCTCATTGTTAGTTAAACAACTTATTGATAAGGCGTACTCGGGAGTACATACCATACTCGAGCCGAACCTTACTCGATATAACTTAGAGATATTCCATCAACTCATCAAGTATACTCGGACCATAATTATTAAAGAATACATTGCCTGGTCTTCCAATTGCTTGGCTTCTTGGACTTGGTTGACTATACCTTACTCGGAAGAGTAAAATACTTGGTCTTGAAGAACAACCCTGCTTGACAAAGTGAACCTTACTCGGATATGCCAAATAGATGAACCTTACTCGGAAATCACCAAAAAGCATACCTTGCTCGGATATCCACTTAAGAAGATTATTTGAAGTAAACCGTGCCCGGAAAACAAAATCTCGTACTAGGCTAAGTAAAAGCTTACTCGAAGGTCCAAGGTGTACCCGGGTTTAATACTTAGCAGTTTCTGAGGAGGTTGAGAAGATTCCAATCTTCAATATTCTTCAATTAGGTCAAATCTCCTCATTTGGGTCGAACTCTTGACCCAACAATCTCCCCCTAGATTAGAACACCTCAGCTGACCCAAAACACTCTATGGTTACTTACACTTAGCAAAATATACATCAAATTTCATAATTGAATTACATAAGTAAAAATTACATAATCAAAGGTTTGTCCGAAGACATTACAAAGCAAAGCCTATTCTATCTCATTTGTCTTTTCCTCTCATTGTAGGCTGCTTGTCTTCTCAGCTGGATCACAGATGCTGCCCTTTCTCTGAATATATTGAGCACTTGGTAGTGAGTGTGTCCTTCTTGTATCACCAAGTCTCTTATATCAGCAAGATCATCATTATGTAGGCATGTCAGATCTGCATCCTTCTTGATTGTTGCCAAGGCCTTCCCATCTGAATTCCTCAGCACATAGTGGCTAGTGTCTTCTTTGTATTCAACTTCTGTAATGACACCGTTCTTCTGCACTGTGTAATTTGGCCTTCTCATCCTTCTTCCCAAGCTTATACAAGTCTACATGTTGGACAGAGGATTTTGATCTCGGACTCTCATCTGGTAGTTCAGTTCAGCCCTGTCCATTTTCTTCAGTTTTTCTGACCTCTTTGACTTGTGAAGTTGAATCAGTCTCCAACTTCTCTTTTCTTTCAAAAACTTGAACCCATCAGCAGACTGTTCTTGCAGATACTTAGATAAGTCATTCATTTGTCTTCCTGCTGATCTGTCTCTGTTCCTGTAATCATATAAGTGAAGTGTGACCATCCTTCTTAATTGATCTTCATTATACTCACGGAAGTCATTTCTGACCACAATCTCCCTTAGCATTCTGCTCTCCATAATCACTTTCATAGAATCAGTAACTGAATCATAGTACAGCTCTCTGGGTAGATCCACATCAGACTGTGGTCTTGTTCTTTGTTGCACTGAGCTGCTTGATTCCCCTTTTCCTGCTTGTCCTCTTCCTCTTTGCATTCTTTCATGGATTGGTGGTCTGAATGGAATTGATTTCTTGGGCTTTTGAGGTCCCAAGTTGAATGTTTTCACATATATTGCTTTCACCATCTCAGTAGGAAGGTTTGCAATCTCTACAATGTCATGTCCTACTGAATCCAGTTCTTTTAACATTTTAATCATTCCCGGAGTTCTAGCCAGTCCAGCAGGCACAAATCTGCCATCAGAGTAATATCTGGGATTTTCTCCCTCCCTTAATGCTTTTTCCCACTCATCTTTCTGCAGATAGAAAAGAGTCTTCAGATCCTCTTTCTCCAGAACATTAAAATCTGCCTCAATCATCCCTCTTTTGTTTATTATTATGTTTCTTAGGATGCTTATCATTTCCTCATTCTCCCATGGCAAGAACTTCTCTTCATCAGACTCAGGCTCAGGCTGTTCTGGCTGAGGGATAGAAGTTTCATCAATTTTCTCTAGTTCCTTCTCTTTCTCCCTCACAGTCCTGGTTCTTCTTCTTTTCACAGGTGGCTCACCATCAGTTTCTTTCATAATTGAGCTCTCAGTTTGGACCCTTTTCATCTCTTTCTTTTTCATTTTGGAATATTGGTCAAATACTGCCTCTTTACTCAAGTTTCTCACAACCTCAGGCTTTATCCCTTTCTCAATCAGATAACCACACATTCCATCATGCTTTTTCTTTAATTCTTCCAATTCAATCTTATCATCTTGTTTCACAAACTTTTCTGCAACTATCTCTTTCTCACTGTTATAAAGATCTTGAATTTGTTCAGCAGTGTATTTTTCTAGAGCAGCTTCAGGATAGCCTCTAACCTTCAAAAATGTTTTATAGTGCTCAGTATTTTTCTTTCTTTTCTCAACCTTCTTTAGGACTTCCTCTGCATTTATTTCAATTATGCCCCTTTGAATATAAGTCATTTCAGCTTGAGGTGTCTCAGCAGTAGAGCTTGTGTCAACTTTCTTACCTCCTTGATCAGGGTGATCATCACCCTTTCCATCAGACTCCTCAGAGTCATCCTCCCCATCATCTGATAGATCATTCATGGCATCTATTTTTGGTTCATCAGAGGCAGGATGCTCTGGTTCAATAACATTCACATCAGGAACCTCAACTTCAGGGACATCAACATCAGGAACCCCTGGTAATTTTTCTCCTGGTTTCAGTGTTTTCAAGGGGATTGCCCTGATTGGTTCATCATCAGTCTGTTCAGCAGATTTCCTTCTTCTTTGATAAGTCTTTTCAAATCTTCTTTCTCCCCAGTTACTAGTAGGGTTCTTTTTCATGTCTTCTTTTACTTGTTCAACCCATTTCTTAGCAGCTTCAGATGCAATTGACTCCCCAATCTCTTCAGGTATAATCATGTCAGTGTTAAGATTGGTTGATGGTTCAACAGTCTCCTCTTGTTGCTCCTGAAACATGTTAACCACCTTTCTCAAAGAGTCATCAAACTCTTGAGTTTTGTTCATATTCACCAGAATTTCAATAACCTCTTGATCTGCCACATCTTGAAATATTTCTTTTGCTACATTGGCTTCATTGATCAATAGGTCCTGCTGTGCCAACTCTTCTTCAGTCAAGGAATGGGCAATTGCTTCCCTTTCCATTGATTCTTTAATAAGTCTTTCTCTCTCAGCAAGAGCAGCAGCAGCAGTATCTACAAAGGATACATCTTTCTCAACATATACAGTAGGCTCATCCTCTGTTGCTATCCCTTTGCCTTTTTCTTTTCTTTTTCACAACTGCTCTTCATTCTCTTGCTCATCACTAGTTTCATATTCATCAATTTCTTTGAACAGTTGATCTAATTCCGAATCATGCTCTGCCCGCTTGGAACTAACTTCTTGATCATCTTCAGGTTCAGTGTTTATCAGTTCCTCAGTAGTAGCATTCTCATTCACATTCTCTACCGTCATCTCCTCATTCACAATATCAGTCAACTCTTCTGTAATCACATTCTCATCATCATTTGTTTCCTCTTCACACACCTCTTCTTCATTCTCATCACTAACATCATAATCATTCATAATCCTTTTCAAACCATCAATATCATCAATACTCTCTGCATTAGTCATACCCATAACATCATCATTTATATTCTCCCCCTGTTTTGGGGCAGCTGAGGTCTTCTCAACCTCCTGCATCAGGGTTTGAATCATCAGTTCAGCTTCAGCCAACCTTTTTAACAACATTTCATTTTCATTTGTTAGCTCTTCATTCTTTCTATTCAACTCAACATTTTCATCCCTAACCTCCTCAACTCTCCTCTTCAACTCATCATTCTCCAACATTAGTTCAATATATCTTTGAAGTGTGTTTTCTTGTTTGCTTGAGGGTGGGGTTGTAGGGAATGGTTCATAAGTGGGTTGTTTAGTGATGGATGGGGATTGTGTGTGTTGTGTGGAGGTTTCTGGTTGGACTAGGTTGAAAGATTGAGGTGGTGTTTGATGTGGTGAGGTATGTGGTGGTGATTGTGGTAGTGTAGGGATAGGTTGTTCAAGTTCTTCATGTTGCTCCCCCTGTATTGGTGCCATAATCTCCATATCCAGACCATCTCCCCCTTTATTTCCATCTACATCATCATCAGAGTCTTTTTCAGCACTCTCCTCATCACTCCCTTCTTCCTCCTCTGAGCTCAGCTCAGGCACAGGCATAACAGCCAAATCATGGTTTAATAACCATGGCAGAATTTCAAATGGAATACTTGCATCAAAATTGTTAGAGACACCAGGATTCTTTATTCTCTTGTAAGCATCGGGGTCTTGCAGTTTGTGGGTGGTTCCAATTGTTGGTAAATCTTGTAGAGTGCTATTGAATATGATCTGCAGGAATCTCGGGTACTGTAAAAATCTTTTCCTTTCCGGTTTCTTTAGATTCCCCACCAGCCCATCAAATATCATCTTGGAAAAATTAAATGGCAGATCATAGATTGTTCCAACGGTGGCATTTGCTAGATCAAGACTCATCAGAGTCCACGATCCCTTTCTAGGAGCAAATCCATGTATGATGTGATGAATCAGAAATCTGTACAACATTGGAAATAAGCCTTTCTGAAACTGTCCCTCATGGACATTTCCTTGACACCCCATAGTTTCTCTGAAAATCTTCAACAGATGCTTTGTATCGAAGCTGATGTGATTGTGATCATCGTCATTTAGTCTTAAACATCTTCTGATCAATCTTTCAGTGATCTGTATTTCCTGTCTTGCCACGGTCGCCTCGATTCGTCATTCGTCTTTCATTACCGTCTTCAATAAGCTCTGCTGATCTCCAGAAATCCAAAGAGTGATTTCTGTAGATAATCGGGCATTCAGTGAGTGCAAAGCTAATGTTTGACCGTGCCATCCATACGATCATCCGAGCCATAGGTTCATTTTCTGGTGTTACTTGTAGTAGTGCGCACATATTATGCTTTGGCTCAAACACATACTTCGGCTCGTTGTCTGCCATATCTGTAAAACATAAACAAACATATTCAATGTGAAATTAGACATAAAGTTTAAAACTTTAGACAATTTCAAGTTATAAAAATGAAGAAGAAAGATAGAAATCATCAAGAACCTGTTCTTCGACAAATTAATAACCTAAACACATAAACAGAGTGTTAGTACTCGAATACATAATCAAGTCACAATAACAATCTAATCGTGATCGGAAAACATAAAATTTTATGCTTACCGAGTCGGAAATTAGTGGCTGATAAAAATTAGGGTTTGGATTAATCTTGAATTCGATAAGTTGGTTATTTTTCTTAGTAAGAGAGAGTTGCAGTGGAAGGAGAGAGATAGAGGGAAATAATGTAGAAGAAATTTGCATAAGTCCCTCTTTTATACATTTTGAAAGAGGGTTTTAAATGCTTTTTGTCTTCTTGTGAATTACTAGCTGTCAACCAGTAACGTTATCCACTTGATATATTAAAAACATTTAATCTCATTTAAAATCATAAGACCTTACTCCAAAAATTAATTAATCCAAAGTTTACTCGATCTTCTTCCACTAACAAACCTTACTCGGTCAAACTTTACTCGAAAAGATTTTCATTTTGAATATAAAGTTTGCCCGAATACTTCTCTTTTCAAACCTTGCTCGATCAAGTAAATTAATTTAAAGTTAAGGTATAATGAAGAAAGCTTACCCGAAATACTTGATTTCTTGAGAAATAAATCACAAGATGGTTTGTACTTGATATTGGGCTTATATTGTAAACCGAGATCTCTTGGATCTCGGTGGGCTTTCGGGCTGTTTTGGGCTTGTGTGTAGTGCCTATATAAACAATGTAATTAGGTTTTTTTATAGGTTAGCCGTGTGAGAGATATCGGTGTATTGCGTAACCGGTTGTGCTTAAGCACTTTACGTTTAATATACATGTGTTTTGAAGCATATTCTGTGTGTTCTTAGTGTGTTTGTTTACATAATCTTGAATCATCTCGTGTTAATTTCCGCATAATCACGAGATTGTGTGATATCACAATGAAAGATTCGTTCTAAGGACTTACAATTGGTATCAGAGCCTATTGACCTATTCTAGGCTTGGTGGTGATATCACAGATTTAAGGATTGTTCGTGTTATTTGTTTTGGTGACCGTGGTACTAGTTTTTCCGGTGATCTACTCGTCGGAGAAGGAAATGGGTTATTTTTGGATCGAAGATCGACTTAACTTTGGTTAAAATTTGAATCCCTTTGATTTTAGGATTTAGGTTGTTACCAAAGTTACCTGGTCAAAGACTCTTTGAGTTTATTGAGAGTTCTTGGGAAATTTTCATCGTTCTCGGCCATTTTGTGGTCGTTCTCGGTGAAATATGTCAGATTTCAGTCATTTTTGTGTGTTCTCGGCTAAATTCAAGTGTTTTCGGTGGTTTTTGATCATTCTCGTCTGTTATTGGTGCTCTCTGTTGACTTTTGAGAGTTCTTGGTCAACCAAGAGTGTTCTCTGCTGACTTTTGAGAGGTCTCGGTCAACCAATAGTGTTTTCGGTCAAATATTACTGTTCTCCACTACTTTGCATTTGGGCCTGATCTTATTGGGCTTTAGGATAACTGAAATATTATTTTGACTTAAATACTATACTAGATCATTTATTGTTTATCCAAGATGGACCAAGTAGCTAATAGTTCATTAAATGTTTCACTGCATCAAGAACATGACTCCATAATGGGAACTGCTACTCGTGTACCCCATTTGCTGTCTCATGAGGGGTTTTCTGAGTGGAAGTTTAGATTTGAAAAGTACGTGAAGATGAAAGATGCCAAGATTTGTAGAAGTATTGTTCGAGGCCCTCAAGCTATCACTTATCACGTGAAAACTCTGAAGAAGTGGTTGTGAAGCCCGTTGAACTGTATGACGATGTAGACTTTGAAAAGGTTGAAGAGGACGACAAGGCGCTTGCTACTTTAACCATGGCACTTTCACCCGAAATTGCCTTGGGATTTAGAGAATTACAGTGTGCTAAGGCATTGTCGGAAGCCTTGATTGAGGTGTATGAGGGTAATGAAAACATGAGGAGAAGCCGTCAAGATATCTTAAGGAAGAAGTTCAATATGTCCAATCATGTTCTGGGAGAATCTCTGGAAACACAGTTGCAGAGATTTATATCTCTATTGACTGAGATGAGATCTGCTAATATGAATCTTACAGCTGCTAAGACAAACAATAAACTGGTTAATTCCCTGCCACAAAGCTGGGATATGAATGTTGCAGTGATTTAGAAGACGAAGGATCTCAACAGGTTAACTCTATCAGAATTCATGGCAATCATCAAGGATTGTGACATGATGACAAGTAACGTGCCATAAATCATGCAAACTCCTATAATGCAGCCGGGTATAGTGTTGCTTCTAACAATGCCCTCATCTCGCAAGACAACTTTTCAATGTTTAAGTCTTCTCAAGGGCAGTACATTCTGCAATATTAGTCTCATAATAACTTTGGTACCGATACTCAAAACTCTGGTACCAATTCGGTACCGAATTCGGTACCAGTACCAATCGGTATAAGTACCGAATTTTCTCATCCCTGCCTTAGAGTATCTTAATTGTGCGCAAAATCCGGAATTGTAACTTTTTAATTGCTATTATTATTGCCAAGTAGAGGTCTTTCGTCATCGACGGTTTTTAAGCTTCTTAGAAGTCTTCCTATCAAATGTTTTTCAAAAAAGGGAAATTAAAATGAACCATTTAGATGGGGATAATGATTCATGAGGACATGTACACATGTTTCATATTTTCTTTATATATAATACGTAGATAATTTACACATGTCATATGAGTGCCATAAAAAGAGTAACCGGTGTGTTCATGATATCTAGAAATTGTTTATCATATGCATGTCGAGATCTTAATACCACCCCATGTATGGAGAAATATGGCTGTAGTCCCCTACATATAATGGCCTTTACATACAAGTAATACTCCCTACCCTACACTATCCCCTAGGATCCAAGTTTGTGCCTTTTCCCTTTTATTTGTTAAACCCACATTACAAGCTGTGTTAATATTGGCATTTTATTTTAACATGTGGATGAAAACCCGGTATGTTAGGAGTTGTATATATGTTGTTTGTTGAGCATAGTACATATGTACCTATGTCTGGAGTCAGTTATTTGTGTTATTAAAAAAAGAGTAAATGTTTGAGTTAGTATTGGTGTAGATAAAAATTCAGTGAGCTGTTCGTTTATTTGTTTGAATAAATTGGGTTTCATCCACCATAAGTCACTAAATACTTTCTATTCCATACCCGAACCTAAGCCACAGCAAAACCTTAGTCCTATCCTTTATGCAACAGGTGGGTAGTGGGTGGAGATATGACTTGCTTGCAAGCTTATTACATTGTTTTCATACTCGGTATAGAGGGCAGAGAGATACTAGCACAATTTTTGTTGGTCTGGATATTAAATCGAGAGGAGAGATATTATATTATGAGGGGTGCGAACATTTATGCCTTAACCCGAAACAATGTACACTAGTTTTGGCGGCTCCATAGTTTTTAAATGCATTACTAAATTATTTGGTGGGCTATCAATCTTGTAGGTGTTGGGTTTTGGGAATAGGGTATGACCTTATACCTCACTAGTATTAATAATGATAATTGATGACCATCGATCGAGGTGTATGTGTTGCATGATAGTTTGCTTGAGGGCAAGCAAAAATAAGTGTGAGGATGTGATGGTCAGGTAAAATTCGTGTTTACTATTATATTAATTGTTTAGTTTTTGTTTAAATAGTGTGAAATTTGGTACTTCAAGCGTGTTTACGTGTTTCAGGTCATTGGACGCTAAGCATTCTTATCGGGATGTTTTACGGGCTTGGAATGATGACTTAGAAGAGTGGAATTGGTCGACATGTTACCATTGGCAAAAATCAAGAAACAAACAAAATCCCTGCTAAATGGTCCCTCTGCGCTACACGAAAGGATGAGGAGTTGCTGCTTCGCACTACACGGAGTAGTTCAATACATTGCCCGACTATTTTGTCCTTCGCGCTACGCGATAGACCACGTCAGAGCCTCTTCACGTGTAAGGCCCCGATCCTGGTGCCCTACTTTGATCGTTGGATTTACTCATAAACACAATTCTAAATATCATAGTTAATTAAAACTTTCATGGAATAAATAAAACTTCAATCATTCGTTACAAACATTCAAACTTGTCTTTAAAAACATTACATAAAACATCTTATGTAACATCATGACAAATCTTTCTGCAGATGCCAGCTTCTTCAGATCCTGCCATGTGTCCCCCTCAAGTACACTGCTTCAGTCTATTAACCTGCGTGCATACTAAAAGTCAGCTATGTTGAGTGAGTTCTAGTTAAAGCATGTAACATACAATACATTCACATACTTACTCATACGTATCCATATATATATATATATATATTACTTACTTAACCTTCTTATTTTTCTTTCGTACATACATAAGTATATACTTTCTTTCTTTCTTTTATTCTTGCTTTCATATTTTCATACCTTCATAGTTTATCTTGCTTTACATACATACTTATACATTTTAAAGAGCCTTTCGCCCTATAACCTTATAGATATTATTTGTAACATCTCGAAATTCCTAGAAAAATGATAGTAAAATATACTATTTATTTATGAAGGAAAAGTTTACTTGAGTTAGTAGAGATGTAATAAAATAATAAAGATGGTTCAAGTAGGCTAATTAGATGGAGTTAAGTATGGACCAAAAAGGAAAGATGAGCCTTAGGTCCATGGGCTTAAGGGAGTATAAATACCCTTTAAACCCTAATCCTTTCCATTATTATCCATCTCTACACCATAGCCAACACCTTGAAAAACACACACGAAAACCATCCTAAAACCCGAGCCGAGATCCGAAGGTGAAAACCCGAGCTTATTGGTGCTAGAACGTTGTGACGAATCAAAATAACACCAAGACCAACTCGTGTTCGTAAACCGACTCGTTTAAGGTACGTATAAAACGAAAACTTGTTCATTTAGGCTTAGATTCGTTTGGGAACTCTTAGATATGTATGTAAATGATTAAAAAAAATCCAACGCAACAAATCTCATTGAAATTGGTTAACAATTAATGGGTTAATCGAGGGTAAATGAGCCGTGAGTATACATGTATAAATCGCACCCTTTAAAACGTGATATTGGGAAAATTTGATGATTGGGGTTTGTAGGCGCTACATAGATGAATCTAATGATACCAAACTCGTGTTATTCCATCACGTAATGAAGATTTAATTGCAGATATATGAGGGTTGACTGCGCCTGTTCTTATCGATTTTGACTTTGACCCCCTTAGTCAAAGTTTGGAAAGAACAGATGCTAATTCGTTATGATAAATGGATCAACATGACGAATCAAGTAATTCGTTACTCGTCCAGTTCGTTATGTCAAGGTAACGAATTAGCTCACTCAGTTCGTTAAGATAACGAATCAAGTGATTCGTTACTCATCCAGTTCGCTATATTAAAACAACGAATCAAGTGATTCGTTACTTGCCCAATTCGCTATGTTTAAGATAACGAACCAGAAGACGAACCAAACCATATAACGAATGGAGGAGGAAAATCAGGATAACGAATTAGGCTGTGTTAAGATAACGAATTAGGCTTAATTCGTTATAGCGGACGAGTTAACGAATTAGACGATAATTTAAAATCCTTTTGGAAAATGTGTTAAGCCAGTTAATGGAAATAAAATTTTTCCAAGCTGACCTGGCAGCGCGACCCCAGCCAGGGGCTCTGCCCCTTGGACCCTGCTAGGGGATGCCGCCCCTAGAACCCCGCTGCCAGGGGCGCTGCCCCCGGACCCCCGGTCATTGAGGGTAATAACTAAACTAGAAAGATGATATGGGAAGTGATAGTAATTAATACGCCTAATTGTTATACATTTTGCCGTGCACAACACTCAAGAAAGGAATAACTATTAACAGTGAACGTAACCGAGTTCGGGTGAGTTTCTAGCCCCATTTCCTTGTTATGTTTTCGGGGCTGTGTGCATACTCGATGTGAAGTGTGAATACACTTACCTTAAGTGGTAAGTGTATGAAATAATGGTTGATGTGATAGTAAGTATTATGTTATGAATGAATGTTTGTCGGTGCGTGAACGATCTTCGGATATTGCACGTACCGCCAATGGGAATGATCTCTAAGTGGTTTTAGTGTGTGTAAATGTTATTATGTAACTCGGTTATTATGTAAATGATGTAATGATAGAAAGTGTGTTGTAGACAAGCAGATGTAGAGTGTGATAGAAGTGGCAAGGGTCTAGTAAGGGTGTTAGTGACATGACGATAATACGTGGTAGGGTAATCCTATACATGCCTTTGTTATTAAAGTGGCATGATGTGAGTGTGTGGTAGGGTAAGCCTATACGTGCCTTCGTTATTAAGTGGCATAACGTGAGTTCGTGGGAGGGCAAGCCTCTATGTGCTTCCGTAAAACAAGTGGCTAAGACGTAGGGGACAGTTAAGTGGTTAAGTGGTAAGGTGAACAGGTCAGATAGTGGACTTTGTGTCTTCGGACACGTATGTGATTGCATGTAATGGTTGTATGGCAAGTTGCTTGATTAACTAGAACTCACTCAGCGTAGCTGACTTTTAATATGCACACAGGCGAGCAAGCTAAAGAGCTTGCACGAGGATTGCACATGGCATGGATTGAACGGCTGGCATCTGAAGATGGAAGAAATGATGTTTTAACTGTGATGTTTTATGTTATAGTTATAAAGAAAAGATTGAATGTTTGTAATGAATAATTGAAGTTTACGTTTACGCGAAAAGTTTTAATTAACTCTGATTTGTAAAAATTCTGTTTATGAGTAAATCCGACGCTAAAAGTAGGGCACCGGGATCCGGGCCTTACATTATTAGGGTATGCCACCCTCCTTCACAGATATTATTAGGGTCTACCACCCGCCTTCACAGATATTATTAGGTTCTGCCACCCGCCTTCACAGATATTATTAGGGTTTGCCACCCTACTTCACAGATATTATTAGGGTCTACCACCCTCGTACCATACCACCATACATAATACTTAAATTTATATATATATATATATATATATATAGGTATTGGATCATTACAAAAGTTTTTTTACAGCGAGAAGTGCGAGAAATAAATCCAACCAATCACAATTTATTCTTTTCTTTCATTTATTTTATTATATGGGTGTATTAGTAAAACATGCTTTTTTATACTTTTGGTAAGTAACAATAAATATAAATTAGTAAGAGTTACATATTACTTTTTTTAATTTGATTTATTACTTTTTCCAAATTATGTTTCAAATTTTGATAAACCTACAACCAAATTCTAACGAATTCTTTTTATCTAGATTTATTTCTTCAAAATTTATTATTTTATCAAGATTTATTTCTTCTAAATTTGATCTTATATCTCTATCATCTTGTATTGTTATCTACCTGGTTCCATAAAGTTTTACTTCGACATATTGATGAACCAATATATGTATTTAGTTTCATTAAAAAACCTAAATATTGTTAACTTTATATATTACACAATTTATCTTTTATAATTTCAAGAATTCGTAAGTAAGAAACCTTTTTTTTGTTTTAAATTGCTTGTTTTTTTATTTTAATCTATGATTAATTTGTTCGTCATAGTTTTTCAAACTTAACCAAACTTAAGAAGATTTCGAGAATTATACCGAATTCGTAATACTACATACACATTGTATGTACATAAATGAATCTACACATGATAAAATTTACACATACATAATTCGAAATACTACATACACATATGAACCTACACAGTACAAATAAATCTTTTTTTTACAGTAAACTACATGTATAAAATAAATAATAGATCATTCTAATAATCTACACTTGTAACCTACACAGTACATAAATTAACCTACACACAATAAAATATATACACATACAATTCAACATACTACCTACACATATATAAACATACACTGTATAAAATAAACTTTTCTTTCACATTAAACTACATATAATAAATAACGGATCATGCTAAAGCCTACACAGTATATAAACGAATCTACACAGGTTAAATTTTGACCCACACAATACAAAATATTTTTTTTTATTTCCTTTACATCATACTAAATATAATAAACAAAGACCATACTCATAGCCTACATAATAAAAATGTTCACATGCACCTTTGTTAAACTACCTACACAATACATATGAACATAAACAGCATAAAATAAACTATTTCCTTTTTCACATTAAACTACATATAATATATAATATGTCATATTAATAGCCTACAATTGTAAAATTTCCACAAACACAATGTCCTACATAATAGATAAATCTAATTATGTAACACATGCATCTATGTAGACAATATATTATTCTAGTATTTGATGCATATGAAAAAATATGATTTAAGTTAATATTGTATTTGAATAAAATGATATTAACATTAACTTATTAAAAAGATCAATTAAATAATAATAATAATAATAATAAACGTTTTTTTGTGTAACTTTGAATTACTGAGACATAAGTACACATCAATACCATTAATTAATAAAGTTTCCCTTAAAAAACTCTACAAATAAAGACCAAGTTGCCCTCTTTCATTAAATCTTTGTACATTAATCTCTTCAAAATTACAAGTTTGCCACAAATAATACAATCCATAGATTACACATAATTAATGGCTTAGATTGATTTCTCGCGCTTCTCAATATAATTCTATTTATCGCATGATCCATCCCCTAAATAGGTATGTATGTATGTATATATATATATACATAAGTTTGATTTATTTTGAGAACCACTTTGAATTAAAACTCGAAAGAACTCAACGTAACAAATTTTTTTTTTTGAATTTGTTTTTACACATATGTAATACGTAAGTGTAAGTAACGTAAAAAAGTTATAGTATTTTTATACACACCGAATCGACTTATTACACATGTGTAACTAACATTTAAACTTGTGTAATCATCAAAAATACTTATTCTCTCTCCTGATTAATTTTTTAATCAAATTTATTTCCAGCCATATATTCCATATAAATTTAATTAAATGTGTGGTCCATATTTAGTTCTTAAAGTTCTTACAACTCATCAAGTTTCTCAAAATACCTCTCCCCTATATATATATATACTTCCGTATATATATATATATATATATATGAATCCAGGTGAGTTTCTAGCCCCATTTCCTTGTTATGTTTTCGGGGATGTGTGCATATATACTCGATGTGATAGTTAATACACTTACCTTAACTGGTAAGTGCATGCCTTATATAGTTTATATGTTATGTATGTATATCTTAAATGTGAGTGAAAGCTTGTCGGTACGTGAACGATCTTCGGATATTGCACGTGCTAACAAGGGAGGTATGCTTATGATAGATAAATGTGTATGATAGATATACGTACAAATATGAATATGTATGGATGATCAAAGAAAGTATGTATGTTATGGGTATGTAAAGACAGTATGTACGAAGATGAAGAAAGAGGGACCAGACCCTAATAATATCTGAGATAGAAGGGACCAGACCCTAATAATATCTGAGATAGAGAAGCAAAAAGGGACCAGACCCTAATAAAATCTGAGATAGACAAGAAAGGGACCAGACCCTAAAATATCTGAGATAGACAAAGGAAAGAGGGACCAGACCCTAATAATATCTGAGATAGAAAATGGACAGTAATTTATATAGTATGAAAGTAATAAAGTATGAATGTATGTATGAAATTATGTAATGAAAGTAAGTTAGTAAGGTAATTATTATGCATCTTCGGATGCATGATTGAAGGTAAGTGTATGTATTATACGATACGTGATTAACTAGAACTCACTCAGCGTAGCTGACTTTTAGTATGCACGTAGGTGAGTAGAATGAGGCAGCTCGCTTGAGGGGACACGTGGCATTGAATAAGAGGCTGGCATCGGAAGACTCAAGACGTGTTATGTTTTAATTACTTAGTTTTTGAAGGACAAGTTGTTTGTTTAAGACAAGTTTTGGTTTGTTATGAAATGTTTTATGAAAGTTTTAATTTCCGCGAATATTTTATTTAACTCTGATTATTAGAACTATGTGAATGAGTAAATCCAACGTCCAATGTAGGGCACCGGTAACGGGGCCTTACAAGTTGGTATCAGAGCAAAGTTCGAGAGATTTAAGCATCCTACATGCTTATACTCAAACAGAGAATAGGATTAAAATAAGTAAAGAAAGAAGATGTCAGTTCATGATAGCTATGTGTCACTCAAGAAAGCTCAGTAAAGGTAAAGTGTATGGTTAAATATGTATGTTAATGTTAGCGTAATTGTTAAAGGAAGAATATGTGTATGTAGGGATAGGATTAATTGATTGTTTGAGTGATTAACTGTTTAAAAGTAGAACCAACACAAATAGACTCATAAAGGGAAGTGTATAGGACACGGAAAGTAACGTGATCAGCTAATCACAGATGGCCACTGTTATTACCTGTTAGCCTTACTATCCTTGTACTAAATAGTTCCTTGAGTGATGACGTTTGTGTTTTCCCTTCCAGAATACGATGGCTGGATCTAGAGCAGTTGTTGGAACAGGAGGCCGCACGGGACGTCGTGGCAGGCCTCGTCGTGTCCAACAACCTTCGGTAGAAACAGCTTCCAACACTGAAGAAGAAGGAAGCGCAGCTGGGGGAAACCTTAACAACAATGAAGGGATTCAGCTAGATCCCTTGATTCAAGCAGCTATTGTCCAGGCAGTAGCCACTGCTGCAAAGAACATGAACCCGGAGAGGTCCGCTGGAGACCGTGAAAGAACTGCAGAAGGAGCGGGAGGAGGTGGTAGGAAAGATGATGAAGAAGAAAGAGAGGCCTCGAGCGTGGTTAAGTCTGCAAAAGTTGACAATAGGAAGAGAGGCCGAGGTGGTTGCAACTATAAATCCTTTAAGGGTTGTGACCCGCCAAAGCTGACTGGTTTGGGAGACGCAATCGCTACTCTTCAGTGGATGACCGCCATGGACAAAATTATCCGCATTAGCGAGTGCCGTCCCGGTCAAGCTGTTTGTTATGCCACCCAATTGTTTGAAGAGGAAGCTATGTATTGGTGGGAGAGTGTGGAGCAGAGGAAGACCCGTGAAGAGATCAAAGAGATGAAGTGGGAGGATCTGAAGGAGTTAGTAATGAAAAGGTTTTGTGCCGACGCCGAGGTTGAGAGGGCGGAGATGAAGTTTCTGAACCTGAAAGCCGGAACGATGACATATCGTGAGTAAACCACCGAGTTCAACCGAATTTCTAGGTTGGTACCCGACATAGTCAACACTGAGGCTAAAAGAATCAAGTGCTATGTGAGAGGATTGCCACAAAAAGTCCGCATGCTAGTCAGGACGAGTAAACCTGCTACTTTTGACTCTACTGTCAAACTCGCAGGGATGGTTAATGCAGACCTGGCTGCGGATGATATTGTGGTAGAAGAAGAGAAGAAAGATAAGAAGTGGGTCAACGTCAAACGACCCGGTACTCAGTTGTGGAACTCCAAGGATAAGAAGCAGAAAGTGTGGGAGAAGAAGTCGTGTAAGACGTGTGGTAAAATGCACGGTGGTGAGTGCAAGTGGGGTAAAGGATCTGACGTGTGTCATAAGTGTGGTAAGACTCATGGAGGAGAGTGCAGGCTAGGGTCGAATGCCTGTTATAAGTGCGGAAAAGTGGGACATTATGCCCCAGATTGTACCGCCAATTCCGCATGTTATAAGTGCGGTAAGCCGGGCCACTTTGCTAGAGAATGCACCGAGGGCGAAGCTGCAGGTAGTGGGAAGAAGGATGTCGATCAAGCTAGGCCAAGGACTAGAGCCTACATGCTGACTCAGGAACAAGCCAAGAGATTCCAGATATCGTCACATGTATGTTTCAAGTAAACGGTATTTCCGCTTCTGTATTATTTGATTCGGGTGCGAACAAAAGTTTCGTAGCCACGCCATTTAGTAAATTAGCTAAAATGAAATGTTGCCGAGTGTCTAAAACTTTTATCGTAGAAACCGCTAGTGACACCTCGGTTAAAATAATGAAAATGGTTAAAGACTGTAAGATAGAGTTAGAGGGACATGAGTTCCCTGTTACCTTATATGTCATGACCTTAGGAGGGTTCGATGTGGTTTTGGGAATGGATTGGTTGTCTGAGTATGAAGCTCAGATAGTGTGTAAGAGTAGGATAATAAGGTTAAAGTCCTTATATGGTAGCGTGGTGACGATTTATGGTGATAAGGAAAGTTCTGGGCTTAATATCATTTCGATGATAAAAGCCGAGGGTTTGTTAAGGCGAGGGGGCGGTGCCTACCTGGCGTATGTTGTCAACGCTACAGCCGAGACGAAAGAAATGAAAGATGTTCCTATTGTGTGCGACTACCCAGAAGATCTTCTGGGGTTGTCACCGGAGCGAGAGATAGAATTCCAGATAGACTTAGTACCAGGGGCCCAACCCGTCGCGAAAGCACCTTACAGTCTAGCGTCGTCCGAGATGAAAGAATTAATGTCCCAACTGCAAGAACTCCTCGACAAAGGTTTTATTAGGCCAAGTGTTTCCCCGTGGGGCGCACTAGTGTTGTTCGTGAAGAAAAAGGATGGAAGCATGAGAATGTGCATAGACTATCGTGAGTTGAATAAGCTTACGGTAAAGAATAGGTATCCTTTGCCAAGGATTGATGATCTGTTTGACCAACTACAAGGTTCAAGTTGGTTCTCACGAATAGACCTTAGATCAGGCTATCATCAACTGAAAGTGAAAGAGGCAGACATCCCTAAGACAGCGTTTCGGACGCGGTATGGACACTACGAGTTCCTCTTAATGTCATTCGGCCTGACAAATTCTCCCGCAGCATTTATGGACATGATGAATAGGGTGTGTCGGCCAATGTTGGATAAGTCAGTCATTGTTTTTATCGACGATATATTGATTTATTCAAGGAGCGAGTCTGATCATGCTGAGCATTTGAGAGAGGTATTGGAGACTCTGAAAAAAGAGAAGTTGTATGCTAAGTTTTCTAAATGCGCGTTCTGGTTACGAGAAGTGCAATTTCTAGGTCACATGATTAATCCTGAAGGGATTACCGTGGACCCAACTAAGATTGAAGCGATAAAGAATTGGAAGACTCCGCAGAATCTGACTGATATACGAAGCTTCTTAGGATTAGCTGGCTACTATTGGAGATTCATTGAAGGTTTCTCCAAGATAGCCGCACCGTTAACCGGTATGACCCGAAAGTTGATAGTATTCAGTTGGGGTAAGTTTCAAGAAGAAGCTTTTCAAGAGTTAAAGAAGAGACTCATGCAAGCTCCAATCCTTGCTTTACCCGATGGTGACGAGGACTTGGTAGTTTTCACTGATGCTTCGCATCGTGGGATAGGTTGCGTGTTGATGCAACGAGGAAAAGTGATAGCCTATGCGTCTAGACAGTTGAAAGTTCATGAGAGTACTTACCCGACAAATGATTTAGAGCTAGCAGCGGTAGTGCATGCTCTTAAGATACGGAGACATTATCTGTATGGTACTAAGTGTACCATTTACACCAATCATAAGAGTCTAAAGTACTTCTTCGAACAGAAGGAATTGAACATGAGACAGAGGAGATGGTTGGAGTTAATTAAGGATTACGACTGTGACATTAAGTACTATCCTGGTAAAGCTAACGTGGTTGCCGACGCGCTAAGCCGTAAGAATGAGGAAGTCCTTGCAACAGTTAAGTCATACCAGCTGATTATGAATTCAAGTCTTTTTGAAGAAATCTTAAAGTGCAGTCAGAAGTGTTAGTAGACGAGAAGTTAGTAAAGAAGGAAAGAATTTACGGCCAGCAAGATGAGTTGATGGAAAACACTCATGGTGTTAATACTAGGTTCGACCGTATGTGGATCCCACGCCATGGTGATCTCAGAGGACGAATATTAGATGAAGCTCATAAGTCAAGATACTCGATTCATCATGGAGCTACAAAGATGTACCAAGATTTGAAAAGAGATTACTGGTGGCCAGGAATGAAAAACGATGTGGTGGATT
Organism: Bidens hawaiensis; assembly: GCF_021521415.1. NCBI lineage: Eukaryota > Viridiplantae > Streptophyta > Magnoliopsida > Asterales > Asteraceae > Bidens > Bidens hawaiensis. The sequence goes on along the minus strand of NW_027499558.1, from coordinate 30,150 downwards.
ATGTTAGTAAGTGCTTAACTTGCTTGCAAGTCAAGGCATAATACCATAAACCTTATGGAAAGATGCAGCCTCTAGAGATACCAGAGTGGAAATGGGAACACATCACCATGGATTTCATAACTAAGCTACCGTGTACAGCTAAGAACCATGACACTATCTGGGTGATTGTGGACCGTTTGACCAAGAGTGCTCACTTTCTGCCTATACGAGAGGCCATCTCGTCAGAAACGTTAGCAAGCTTGTTCATCAAAGAGGTTGTGACTAAGCATGGAGTACCGTTATCGATCGTGTCTGACAGAGATACACGGTTTACTTCTAGGTTTTGGAAGAAGTTCCACGAAGCTATGGGAACGAGATTAAACATCAGTACGGCGTATCATCCTCAAACAGATGGGCAGTCTGAAAGGACGATCCAAAACCTTGGGGATATGCTACGTGCTTGTGTTCTAGACTTTGGTGGAAGTTGGGATGATCATCTGCATCTTGCAGAGTTCTCCTATAACAACAGTTACCATTCAAGTATTGGTATGCCGCCGTTTGAAATGCTCTATGGTAGACGATGTGGACTCCCGTATGTTGGGGAGAGATTGGTCAGAAAGAGATGGGAAGCCTAGAGGTTTTGCACGAAACCTCATCTAGGTTTGATCAGATCAAAGCAAGAATGAAGGCTGCCCAAGACAGACAAAAGTCGTATGCTGATATGCGGCGACGACCGATTGAGTTTAATGTTGGTGACAATGTGATGCTCAAGGTCTCGCCTTGGAAAGGAATCATCCGTTTCAAGAAGAGGGGAAAGTTGAGTCCAAGGTATATTGGACCGTTTAAGATTATAGATCGGGTGGGTGAAGTAGCTTATAAGCTAGATTTGCCCGAGGACCTAGAAGGAATTCACTCAACCTTCCATGTTTCTCACTTGAGGAAATGTCTAGCTGATGACACGTCTCACGTGCCATTGATGGACATCGAGGTTGATGAACAGCTAAACTACATTGAGCAACCCATAGAGACTGTTGATCGCAAGAAAAAACAGCTTCGTCACAAGGTTATACCCTTGGTAAAAGTGATATGGAAGCATCGTAAAGGATTAGATGCCACTTGGGAAGCTGAGGATGAGATGCGCAAGTTTTACCCTAAACTGTTTATGTAGTAGTTAGGTTTCGGGGACGAAACCTCTTTAAGGAGGGAAGACTTGTAACATCCCAAATTTCAAATAATAATATTTTAAATATTATTTCATATAATGGAAAAGTTACTTGAGTAAATAGATAAATAGTAAAATGGTAAAAAGGGAAAGATAGGGAGGTTAATTAAAGATAATTAATAATGGACTAAAAAGAAAAGATGGGCCTTAGGTCCATGGGCTTAAGAGAGTATAAATACCCCTTAAGCCCTAAACCTTTCCATTTTCAATCCAACTTATCCATCTTATTCTCTCTAAACACCAAAGCACACCTACAAACCTTCCTAATTCGGCCGCCACCTAAATCAAGGAACCAAGATCAAGATCAAACCTTTTATAGATAGATCTTTGGGAATATAAGCTAGATACAAGATCAATAGCTCACACAAGCTAGCCGTGACCTATTAACCATACAAGGTACGTACTTTACGTTTAAAGGTCACATTTTTATGAACATCTTGCCATGAAACTTGACCCGAGAGTATATTAGGTCTAGATACATCATAAAAATACAAACTTGATGATTAAAATGAACCTAATGGTCTTATGATAGTATTCGGATTATATATAAACCCTAGAACTAGCCTAGAACGTTTTAAATCTATAAAGGTCTAAGCTTTATGCCTAAAACGGGTTAGATCTAGATATTAATATAACGACGAGAGAAAAACGGTTACAGACGATGTTATAAAGGGGTTAAAGGTTCATGATTTAAACCTTAGAACAGTTAACTGGGCTATGATTGAAATGAAAAAAAATATAGAAGGATGAACTGAGCTGGGGGTTTTCGGCCAAGGTTGAGGGTCCTTGGTCAAACCTCATGGTTCTCGGTCAATAGGTGGCCAGCAAGGATTCTCGGCCAAGTTTGGGGAATCCATGGTCAACCCTTAGGGTTCTCGGTCAACGGACAGCCAACAAAGTTCTCGGCCAGAATGTTCTCGGTGGCCTTTAGTTCTCGGTCAAAGTTCTCTGCCGAAAACAGGAGTTCTCGGTCAACGGTTTCCAAATATGGGAGTTCTCGGCCACACCGTTCTCGGTTGAGCCTTGGGCCAGAATCCAATGGACCTAAATTAACTAAATCCATGAAAGATAAGCCCACATCTATCATAAGATAAACTAGCCCGTTGTCATGAACTAAAACAAACAAGCCCGACTTAGATGATTCATAGGTTAACTAAAGAACCCACTTAATTTAGTATGCGGGTAATTAACGAAATATGTATATTTAACAGTTAGCCGTGCTCAGTTAAAGAAGAGAATTACAATAAACGGCGAACGCAACAGGATCCAAGTGAGTTTCTAGCCCCATTTCCTTGTTATGTTTTCGGGGCTGTGTGCGTACTCGATGTGATAGTTAATACATTTACCTTAACTGGTAAGTGTATGCCTTATATAGTTTATATGTTATGTATGTATATCTTAAATGTGAGTGAAAGCTTGTCGGTACGTGAATGATCTTCGGATATTGCACGTGCTAACGAGGGAGGTATGTTTATGATAGATAAATGTGTATGATAGATATACGTACAAATATGAATATGTATGGATGATCAAAGAAAGTATGTATGTTATGGGTATGTAAAGAAAGTATGTACGAAGATGAAGAAAGAGGGACCAGACCCTAATAATATCTGAGATAGAAGGGACCAGACCCTAATAATATCTGAGATAGAGAAGTAAAAAGGGACCAGACCCTAATAATATCTGAGATAGACAAGAAAGGGACCAGACCCTAAAATATATGAGATAGACAAAGGAAAGAGGGACCAGACCCTAATAATATCTGAGATAGAATGGACAGTAATTTATATAGTATGAAAGTAATAAAGTATGAATGTATGTATGAAATTATGTAATGAAAGTAAGTTAGTAAGGTAATTATTATGCATCTACGGATGCATGATTGAAGGTAAGTGTATGTATTATACGATACGTGATTAACTAGAACTCACTCAGCGTAGCTGACTTTTAGTATGCACGCAGGTGAGTAGAATGAGGCAGCTCGCTTGAGGGGACACGTGGCATTGAATAAGAGGCTGGCATCAGAAGACTCAAGACGTGTTATGTTTTAATTACTTAGTTTTGAAGGACAAGTTGTTTGTTTAAGACAAGTTTTGGTTTGTTATGAAATGTTTTATGAAAGTTTTAATTTCCGTGAATGTTTTATTTAACTCTGATTATTAGAACTATGTGAATGAGTAAATCCAACGTCCAATGTAGGGCACCGGTAACGGGGCCTTACAAGAAATTACACGTATCAATTACCATCACTACCCATATCGTACTTCTAGTTTAATATAACCCTTAACGAACAGGGGTCCGGGGGCAGCACCCCTGGCAGCGGGGTCTAGGGGTAGCATCCCCTAACAGGGTCCAAGGAGCAGAGCCCCTTGTTGGGGTTGAGCTGGTTAAGCATCATTCGCTATCTCATTCGTTATAACGAATGGTCTCTGGTTAAGCATCATTCGCTATCCCATTCGTTATGACAAATGGTTCCATTCATTATAACGAATGGTTTGATGTGAGACGAAAGAATGAGTAACTAATAAATTAGGCCATTCGTGATTTCTCTTAGACGAATGAAAGGCTCATTCATTGCAGGAGCATACAAATGTATCTATAATGAATGGTTTGATTCGTTGTCTCCTCATGGCGAATAAATGGATAACGAATGAATAAGATCATTCGTGACTTCTATAGGACGAATGGAAAGCTCATTCGTTACCAGAACATAGGAATGCATCTTATTTGCTATGACAGTTTAATGAATGGCTAGCCATTCGCTTATCATTATGAATGAATATCAGGAATTATATAATTTTGACTCCAGTAACAAAGTCAAAATTGATAAGAACAGTCAACAGCACCAGATTTGCAATTAACCCTCGAATCATGATGAAACAACATGAAATTGGTATTATTAGACTCGTATTCACAGCGCCTACTAACCCCAATCATCCAAACATCCAAACATCGTGTTCTACTGGTGCGTTTGATCGGTATACATATACGGTTCTATATTCAATTATTTAACCTATTAGATGTTAACGAATTTCGACGAGAATCATTGTGTTTGATTCGTCTTTGCCATTTATATAGATCTAGGATTACTAAACGAGCCGTGTATAAGTTTTAGTTATAAAATGTACCTCAAACGAATCGGTTTTACGAACATGGTCTAGTCACTACAAAAAAATTGACCTATGCCAACCTTTATTTCACAAAAAAAGTTGCATTAGGTGAAGTTGCATTAGATATAGTGCAACCTTTTTGTTAGATAACGCAACTGTTTCTTTCAATTGCAACACTTTTAAAGGGTTGCATTTGAATGTAACGGTTGCATTATCCAACAAAAAGGTTGCTTTAGATTTAATGCAACTTCACCTAATGCAGCTTTTTTTGTGAAATAAAGGTTGCCTAAGACCATTTTTTTTTGTAGTGAGTCTTGATGTATTTCTTGCTCATCACGATGCTCTAACACCAACAAGCTCGATTCTTTTCCTTTGGATCTTGGTCCGAGATAAAGGGAAGGTGTTTGTGTGTGTTTTTGAGAGTGTATGGAGGCTTAGAGATAAGAATGAGAGTTTTAGGGTTTTAGGGTGGTTTAAGGGGTTTATATACCCTTAATCCCATGGACCTAAGGCCCATCACCAACCCGTATTCCATCTTTTAATGTCCAAGCCCACACTCAAATATTTCATTTATCTAAACTAAATAACGACACGTTATTAAATAAACGAAATTTCTTTTATTATTATTATCATCGAAAGTAGGATGTTACATCACGCTACACGAACTGGTTAAAAAATGTGGAAAATTAACCTAAATCATATAAAATCGTTTTTCAGCCCCCATTCGAGATATCCTTCATTCCAGCAGCCAATTAAAACACCTAGGATGATTTTGCACCATCACGAAGCTTCCGGTTCGTCAGATCATCACATGTTTCCATCCTTTCATCAGATAAGCGAGTTAACATATGTGTCGATGTCAGGCTAAAACCTTCCAGTTCACCTTAGGCTAGCGTATTGTGTAACCTTACTTGGATCAGATTCTTTGAGCTTTAATGATTAAGAACTTGGGCGAATTTGTTGTTTGATTTTGTTTTATTTCTCAATTGATTGTTTAAACAGCTTGTTTTTTTGATTATCGAGTTTTGTATCACTTATCTGGTTGGGTTTATCAACATTTAGGACTAGGTTCTTGTGTGATTGAACTAATAATCGCTAGTCATAACATAAATCTGGTAAATGGGAAGATCGGGTTCAGTTGTGTCAACAATTTGGTTAGGGTATCGTTTGTCATCACAACCCAACTATTAGATCTAGTAAAATTTAGCTAAATCTGTGATTAGTTGTTCATCACATTACTTGAACCTGATGCTAATCGTTTTTTCCATAATTGTTTACAGACTTTCAAAGTAATCGTGTGTTTCAAATCAGCTTTTTTAAACTGCTTGACATCAACTGTCCCCCTAGTATAATAATTAATTAGTCATGTGTCTTACTTGCACTTTCCATTGATTCCCTATGGAGATGACCTTACTTACCTACAGTGGTGGATCTAGAACAAAATCTTATGGGTAACATATTTACTGTGTTTCATATAATGTGAACGAATTTTTTTAGAACACGATTAAATAAATTTAAACACATTGGTTGCAGATTTCTCCTCTTCATTTTTGAAAGTTAGAAATCGAGTCATTACAACATATTCTTTTACTTTATCAAACGTTTCAATTTCGAGTATAAATTAAAACATTGTTCAAATACTCATTACTAATTCAATTGCGTAAATTTATCTTGATAAGTTTCATTTAGAAACAATATATATCAACGGTTGCGATTGCAATCGTAAAACCAATGCTAGCTTCAATATTCGATAAACTGGAAAGGACGCCTCTTTTTCTTTGGTTTATCGAACATTGAAGATAGCGTTGGTTTTACCGGTTGCAACTGCAATCATAAAAAGGTGTTTTTTTTTTCTAAATTGAAGCTTATTATGAATATTAAAGCTAACGTTGGTTTTACCGGTTGCAACCGCAATCATAAAAAGGTGTTTTTTTTCTAAATTGAAGCTTATTATGACGGATTTACGCAATCAACGAGTGATGAGTATTTGAACAATGTTTTAATTAGTGCAATCGAAAGAGAAATGCTTGATAAAGTAAAAGAAGAGGTTGTAATTCGATTTCAAGCTTTCAAAAACTAAATAGGAGAAATCTGCACCCATGTATTTAAATTTATTTATTATCGTGTTTATATTTTTGTTTCGTTTACATCGTACGAAATACGATAAAAATATAAATTTTAAACTTTAAACTAAACAAACATAAAACAAATATGGTTAATGAGTCATTGGGTATGAACTGGTTTAGACTTTAAACTTTGGTTGAGTTTTAATTGGTTTGAACTTTTAATTTGGTTGGGCTTTAAACAAACAGGGGTAACATTATATTTTTTCAGGGGTAGCGAAATACAAAAGCCGACAAAATAAATTTTTTTTTGCACTATCGACAAAAAGTTGAGGGTTAGCGGACGCTACCCCTGCCAAGCTTATACATCCGCCCCTGCTTACCCATACTAGTTATAGGTATTTAAGTGAATTAAAATACTTATTAGAGCACGACTTCTACATCACCTATCCCACTCGGTATCTAAACAATGAGTTCTGTTTTTAATCCAAAATAAACTAAGCACTTTTATCTCTCCAAAATTGTTCTCTATCCTCACCGTCTTGTGTAAAGAAATCCTTTCGTTACGCGCCTTTTATAAACACCAACATGCGACCATCACTATGGAATGCGCCATTTTTCTCTTCCTCTCACTCACTCTGAGTAACATGCTTATGAGTTTCGAAAATATCCTGTCAAAGTAAAAGAAAAAATGGGAGGTATTTTACATCATTAGCTAATCCTTTGTCAACCAAATTTGCTACAAAACATGAGGTAAATAGGTGGTTCACCGTCTCTTCCGAAGACAAGTAGCAAGTGCAGACATTTGGATTATTATTTCAAATTAGCGTATGTCATTGGTGTATTTGCATTAGATTAGGACCCCATGTTTACCATTCGGCATGCATTTGGTTACCCACGTTAATTTATTAAAAATTTATTTATTTCACTTGAAGCATTGAATGAAGAGTAGAAAAGATTAATCGAATCCGCTTTATAACACCACTCCTTTGAGATTAATTAACAATTGTTAATCGGAAGGATAGCCGTGTTAGGAGTAAAGCGGTGCAGCGGAACAACACACGAACAAGCACATACGATTATACACGCAGTAAAACAGAAAATAATAACGATAAACATGACACAAGAATTTTACGTGGTTCGGTCCCAGTGGGGGACCTACATCCACGGGCTGCAACTAGGTTATTTCATTGATTAGGTGCAAAGATTACAATTACATATCAGAGATATTTATAAGATATTTATAAGATATGAACTAGGGTTAAAGGCTTAATCAACAAGAAACAATAACGGGCCAAGTCCTTGTTCTTCTTGTCACCAATTTGAGCCCAAGCCCAAAAACTAGCTCAAAGCCTTCACAAAACCTAACAATATCCCACTTGAAGGCTTTGCACGAACCGCAACAGCCATTCAAACAAAACCTGATACCCAGTAACTCAACTGATCTTCAATAACATAAATCACCAAACATCCAGTTCCAAGAACAAGCTAAAACTTCAACAACGGAAGTTCTCCAAGCCTCCAGTTCTTCATGAACAAGCTAAGATTTCAACAATCCAACTAGTTGCAGCGCCCGACCTTTGCATCAGTTTCCCAAAAGGCCCATTGAAGCGCCCCAGCTCCAATACGGTCATCACAGACCCAGTCATGGCAAAGCCCGCCAATGACTCATCTTCAATCTCAACAGGCACCTACTTACTCATATAACAGGCTCCCGAGACTTTCAGATGAAAGAACACTCCCCTGATACAGCAAGCACCAAAGAGAGAATTTGCATTCGGAATTCCGGTCTCAAAACCCCAACGTCACTACGTAACTGTACTTGAACACCCCCGTGCTCCCACTGTTACCAAATCCCTGTCAAGGTTTAAACCACCGAATACGCTCAAGTTGACATCCATGTGGCTCTAGGATTCATGCTTGCAATAAGAATCCATTTAGCTCTACCCGATGCAGCGAGCCAAGACTTTTACAACTCTAGAAAAGTCTTAAATAACAGATTCACCGATGCTTCATTGAAGTAGGTAACAAGAAAATGAAGCAAAACAGAATCTCAACCCCAAGAGTCTTCACTGGCTTCCATTGAGTCCCAATGCATCAACACCGACACATTCTCAAAAGCAGACTTTACCATTAATGGACATTGACTCTAAAGAATGTCCCACACCTTCATGCAGCCCCACCAAATCAAACTATGCTCAGCTCCCACTGTCTATGTTATCCCAAACACATGCCAAAACAACACTCATAAGTCGAATCTCCACTCGTACTTCCCCAGCGAAAACCTTCACCCAGTACCAATGATCCCCCTCAAATGTCAAACCACTGATCACCATCGAACAAGAATAACTTCACAGTTCTAGACCAGCTAATAGGCAAGCGGTTATAACAGCAGTTAAACTTTCAACGAAAACAAGCGGTACCAAGGGTTCTATGACCGTACACCCGATCAGTTAACACAAACCCTAACCGAAAGATCATCCAAACGAGCAATAAATCACATAACTTGTCACAAACTTTTTTTTTTCACTTATGTCATCACCAGCGCACCCACCGGCTCCATTTTTTCCAAGTTTATCCATCACCAGTACCACATCCAAGTTCACATGACAAACCAATCAACCAAAATCCATAACCGTCAAAATTTCGATCATAACCACCTCATCTTCAGTTATAACAATAACAAACGAGAACAAATCGAAAACAGTGAACAGACACAACAAGGGCACGAGCCTAAACTTGACGATTGTTCAACAGAACACTGTCAAATAAACCGATTTGCTCTTACAATAACCGATAAATCAACTAACTGTAAATAAATTATATACAATTACCTCAGACTAATCTCTTGCAAACAAATCTGAACCTGAACCCCAAACGATTTTCACAAAACCGGGTTAAAATAATAATGGTTGATAATAACGCCAAAACCCGAACTTAAAATAATTCTAAAACCCTTACTTGTTAACTCGGTCAAATCCAAGAGCACTTTCACCAAGAACCCTAATCGACAAAATATATTCCCAAAAAGATAAAAATGCAAAACAAACAAGAACCAAGGATTTAATTTAGGTACTCCTTCTTGTTTCAACCTTCTAGGTCCTGTCCCAATTCAGTTCGCAAATACCAACCACTAATCCATGCCAACGCTATGCCACGTAGCAATCCCAAAACAATCCAATCCACAAACCCTAATCAAAACCCGACGAATCCAAGAGTTTTTAACGAAACTCTAATCACTGGCTCCATAGAGTTGGTACTAGTCGATCAAACACAAAATTAAATAAACCCCTTTTCTTTGTTTCAATCTAAACATAAGACAAACAAAAAAAATATGTCTATTTCCTCTTTCACGTCCATCGATGAAAAACCAAAGTATTGTTTCAATTGTTGCAAAAAGAATAATAATAATAATGCAAACGAACCTTCACCTTTTTGTTGAACCATTGACGCCACTCCTAAAGCACAAACCAAATATTCCAAAATATTTATTTCTTTCTTGAATGGCGCATACAACAAAAATATTCACTGACGATATCAAAGGCTTTATCGGCTACAGTTCCGACCCTAAAACTGAAATCGCAATCCAGACTTGAAACGGGCTAAACCACTACAAATCATTCTCGTGCACTTCCGTGTGTTCAACAAGCCAAAGCTCTGATACCACTTGTTAGGAGCAAAGCGGTGCAGTGGAACAACACACGAACAAGCACATACGATTATACACGCAGTAAAACAGAAAATAATAACGATAAACACGACACAAGAATTTTACGTGGTTCGGTCCCAGCGGGGGACCTACATCCACGGGCTGCAACTAGGTTATTTCATTAATTAGGTGCAAAGATTACAATTACATATCAGGGATATTTATAAGATATGAACTAGGGTTAAAGGCTTAATCAACAAGAAACAATAACGAGCCAAGTCCTTGTTCTTCTTGTCACCAATTTGAGCCCAAGCCTAAAAACTAGCTCTAAGCCTTCACAAAACCTAACAAGCCGTGCGATGTAATGTAACGCATTGTTGACATTGCCCCACAAACTATTTCCTTCCTAAACATCTTTCGGACAATCTTCTTCCATGCCACCCAGCAAATCTGGATTACTTTGACCGGCGCTTGGTACAACCCGAAATAATAACTGACTGGGTAAGCATTCCATAACTGGTTTAACTAAGGCAAGGCTGGAAAGTGAATAACGTTTCCAACCCGAAATTCAATTCGAAGACGATCATGAACGACGACGAAAGGTGGCCCAATTTTTGGCCTGAGAGGATGGCGATTTGGCCCCGTGGAAAAGAAACATCGGGTAACTAGAAGATTTTGTTTCTTTCTTTGTTTTGTTGGTAATAATTGTATTTTGTTTAGTTTAATTGGTAATAATTTGTGTATAATATTCCGATTGATTGAATGCATACATACAGATGTGGTTTGCGAGAAGATCGTGTCCGCGTTTCGTAATGTGAAATTGTTACCTTTAGAGAGGATCATCTTTCAGGTTTGGCGACCCACCGCAGCCGACGCCAAACTGCTTTCATGCTCCGACACCCCTTACGCCTTTTCGCTTTCTAACCACCGGCTCCGCAAGTATAGGACACGTTCTGAGTTTTATTCGTATGCTGTTATTGATAACTAATAACCTAGAAGATTTTGAAAGTTTTATTCGCAAGTATAACAGTTTGTTCTTCCTCCCAAGCTCACCTACTTTTGAAAGTTTGATGGTGAAAATCACGCAGGAGTTTGAGCTGAATCCAGCTGGGGCCTACAAGATCAAGTACCAGGTTCTTCCGGGAGAATGGTCTAGTCTAACGGATGACACAAGCTTAAAGACCTGTATTGCATCATATCAAGCATCACAGGACATTGATCACATCAAATTATTGGTGGAGAATGAATAGTTAACTTTCATATGGTGGGAAGGTATTAGTCGAAGAAAAACTTTAGTTTCTCTCTTCTATAGTTCTATTTTACATGTTTTTAAGACAATGTATGCATCCTGAATCTATTCTATATGAATATATATTTAGTATATGTTTGTTTGATGACATATATAACATCTCTCGATTCCTATGTTTGAATCCAATATAGTATATATTCCGTTTTAGCCCTGCTTGTGGTGCGCACATATGATGTATATAGGTGTGAACCCTCGGGTGGGCAAAAGTGAAATTGCACTAATTTTGACGTTATTTTACTAATCTCGTGAAAATAACGTTAAAAGTGACGGACGGTTAATCAGGCATCATGTAGTGGCGTTGATAGCCGAAAGACAAGGGTACATGCACCGATCAGCCGGTGTCCCGATGATTGAGTGCTATGTGCCTTATGTCCAAGGCTTGATGCAAAACTACTATCGAGCCGGGGGTCTCACCGAAAGCAGCCTCTCTATCCTTATAGGGTAGAGGTAAGGCTGTCTACATCTTACCCTCCTCAGACCCTACCATAGCTTTGCTATTGGTGGGATATACTGAGTACGATGATGATGATGATGATGATGATGATGATAGTATATATTCCGTTTCTCTCCTTTATTTTTAGTCATATCATAACAAGCTGGAACTGACAAATTTAAAACTTGGGCTGGGTAGGTATTCTAGCGAGTGATTGGTGTAACTCCTTGAATTGTGAATTCTTTTCTATATCGAAGAAATTGTCGGGGTAGCCATAGTTACTATTCTGGTTTGTATTGTGTGCCATTTATGTGAGAAGACACTTACTGGGATCATGGCTATTACAATTTGGTTATAAAGCTGCATAGATCTTACTGTGTTATAGATTGAATCTTTTACATCAATGATAATTGATTTGCAACTTCACGTGCTCAATGTGTGTGCGTTTGGAAACTGCATATGTATGGCCATGGTTTATGAATATGAAATTAACTTAATCTCACAATTATGGTAGTTGAACAGTTGCAGACACTTTGCAACTGTTCAATTACCATAATTGTGAGATTAACTTTGTTATGTTCAGCATTTTCAATTGTAAGATGAGTAATCATTTACATTGTGGTTTGTAAAGGCCTACTGCAGGATGGCAATTGATTTAATCCTCTTATGATGTAGATATTTATATACTTTCTAACCTTAGTAATACTGCCTTCTTATTGCAATTTTGTTGTCACAAAGGTAACAGACCAACTTTCCATTCATGTTTTTTTCTATATGAATCCTTAACATAGCATGCTGGTTTCTACTTGCACATACCTATCTGCATGATCTGTAACAATAGTCAATATGATGTTTCGACCAACATACATATTGAATATCCGGCAACCATAGCTTTTTGGCAGTACAGTAAGTACTTATTTTGATCTCACACTATATAAATGGGAGCCGATGTCCCTTTGTATTCTCATAGACGACCCTGGCCCGAAGAATATATAAATTGACTTGTACCATATGTATTACATAGTAGTAGTACCCGCAGTTGGTAGCAGAAACTTAAGAATGGTCAGTACTATTGATTTATGTATTTCGTAAGTGAATTGCAAGATTTCGAAACTCCATTTTCCCAAAATTATATGTATGATAAAAAAGAGTAGGGGTCAGTACTCGCTTGGTTTCGGTTGCTACATTTTCTAGCAAGGATTTGTTAAGTTGTCGGGTTGGACCAGATCTAGCTTACCTGAGCTTAATTATAAAAGTCAATTAGAGGCTGACCCGAGACCTGAGTTGTGTTTCGAGTGTCAAGTTGGTGAATTATCTACAAGTGAGGAGAATAGGTGAGAGATTTTCGATGTGGAATCCCTCTTTTTTAAGGACAGTGTCAATTGGGCATGATCTAGCTCTGGCTCGGCTCGGCTCGTACGTGGAGCTTAACACAAGAGATGCGTAATTACTTAAATTTATTAAATGTTCATTTCACGGGTCACTCAAAATTGGACAGTTTGTAAACGAACCAAGTCGACTTGGTTTTTAAACAAGCTTGCCTATAAAACAAACTCTTGTCCCTTGTCTCAAACCCACGTCCCCCGGGTGGTGGGATGGATAGAGTTGTTATGGAAAGTCCGTATTGAATGACAAAGCAAGAATGTTTGCCTTTTGGAAACACCAAAACTATTGAGGTTGCACTCAGTTTTATTTAGTAGCAAACGAGACAAGCCAGAGCTCGGTTCCTTTAACTTACATAGAGCTCAAGCTCGGCTCGGCTCGTTTCGATCTACCTTTCTAAAGCTCGAGCTCGACTTGTGTGTAGTTTATTCAAGCTCGAGATCGGCTTGTTTGCTATTTATTAATTATCTTTTATACATTTATAATATACTAGTAGTATACCCACGCGATGCTGCGGTGACAACAATATGTTTAAAAAGATTTTTAGTAGTTACAACCTTTTAAACATATGGTACGATACAGTTTTTCGAAAAATGAATGTTGCTTTTTGTACGTTACAAATATTATACGAACCCTAAAAGCCTAGTTTTATACTCGTGGCTTGGTAGTTTTAAAAAAATGATCGAAACTCATTTTGTTGAGCATTTTGACCTGAACCAAATCTATTATGGTAGTCACGATTATTTGGGAAGTATTTTGAAACTTTCATAAACGACCAAAGATTTAATGTTCATCAAGAGCCAAAATTGATATTTTCTTTAAATAACCCAAATTCATTTTGCATATAATTGTTTTGACACAATCCAAAACCTATTTTTTTTTAAAATGACTCGAACTCATTATGCTTATACCATGTTAACCATAACCAAAGTTTACATTTTTTTAAACTTTTTTTATAATAACCTAAACTCATTTGGCTTACATCCCGTTTTAACCGAATGCGTTTTGATATTTTAAAGCCCTCGATCATTGACCTGAAAATATAAAAATATTAAAAAAATGATCGAAACTCATTTTACAGGGCATTTTAACCTAAACCAAAATTGATACTTTTTTTACATTGAATCGAAACCCATTTGGCAGATGACACGAAATCATTTTGGTTATAACATGCGCATCAATATTCTTACATTGAAACGTCGACAAAAGAAACACGTCGTGATTGCGATTGTATATTTGAAATTTATTAAAACTTATTATATACAAAGATATAAATGAAAACAATAAAAAAGAATATAGATGAATATATGGGTAAACTTAAGGGGACGGAAGGGTAATTATTAATTAAATTTTAAAAAGTTAAGTATAGTTGAAGGGTTAAATTTGTAATTATATTTTAGGTTTATAATTGCATATTTGAGTTGTACTCTTATGCTTAATTGACTTGTACATTATAATAAACACCTCAAGATAAAACAAAATTTACACTAAAACGTCAACAAAAACAAACACGTTACAATGGTAAGTTTTTTTTTTTACAAATACAATATATTAAAATATATAGAAGAAATAAAAAATTTAAATGAATTTGTCAAATAAATGGGTAAAGATAAAGGGTTATGTGTAACTACTATATAATTTTACAAAGTTGTATTGAAGTAGGATTTTCTTTGTAACTATTTTCTAAAGTAACCATTCTTAACCGTACAAGATATCAAAAATACTATATTACCTTTAAAATTTCAAAATTTTATGCATTTGTGATTGTATGTTATGCAACAGTGATTGTATCTCGTAAAATTTAAAATGTCATTCACTCATTTTATATATATATATATAGGGTGAAGTTATTCTAAAAAGAAATATGTGTCTAGAATGTGTAGAAAAAGATCCAAGCCCTTGGATTAAGGAGTTGAATGGTCAAGATGGAAAATGAGTTATTTTCTTGATGTGTTTTATTTTTACACTTGTTTTATAACACTTTAAGGGCATAATTGTCTAATGTGTTATATTATATATATAGAAACAATCAATCAATAATTATTAATTTTCATTTTTAAGGATAGATAAAATTTAAATTTCAAAATCCAAATTTTTTTATAAATTCATTGTGTTATTTTACAACAAAACATGAATGTCGTTGTGTTCTATTTATATTTTTTGTTGATTCGTTTATACATGTTCACTGTGTTATAAAAAAACAAAATAATTCTTCTATTCATGATTACAATAAAACACTAAAGAAATAAAATTACAACGAATTACATAAAAAAACTAATAACTAACAGCCTAAAATCACTATCCTTGTAGTTTCCCTTGGTCAAACTTAATCACCTTCAATGACTTAATCTTTCATTGTCAAATTGTCTTCATTGCCTTCGAGTTCTACAAACTCTATCCAATGTGTTTTAGTTCTGCAAATTTAAAAAAAAGAGAACATCATACATGCTAGGAAAATAAAAATACCAAACAAAACCAAATATGGTTGTGATAATTGGTAAAAAAAAAACTCTAAGAGCAACAGTGAATTATATGCAAACGTTGAATTTTTACAAATCTATTTATTTATTTTTTGATAAAATTAGTTCCACCGGTATATTTTTATTTTATCGGATCCTATAAATTAGCAATCAAATTAGTTGCACTTTATAATAAAATTAAAACCAATATACAAATTTACTCTTTTAATCTTTATTGTTTGTTTTACACATTGTTAAATCTCCTAAAATCGGCAACCAAAATCTTCTCCAAACTTCAATAAAAAACTAGAATCAAATAAAATATGTCCACCAAGTTGAGATAAACACATGAATTTGTTGTTAAACACTTATCTTCACAATATGTATTATAATTTCATCACAGATCGGACTTTATTATCAAACGTAATACCTAAAATTCATTAATAATATCATAAAATTATAACATAAAGATAAGCATACATGACAATGACGAACTATATATAACGCAATCACATTCGTGTTTGAACAATTGTATGAGATACGTTTAGAAAAAAAATAATATAAAAGACAAAAAAACAAAACTGAATACTTGATAAGTTAAAACAAATTTGGTTGAGCATTGAACATACCATTTTCACCTTCTAGAATGTTGTGAGATATTGTAAACTAATAACTGTTTCATAAAACTTTGAAGGAAAGTAAATGTATAGATAGGTGGTTGATGTTTAACAGTAAACATACCTACATAAACTAATTCCAAAATAATAAAAATAAATATGGACGATTTTATCCTTGTGTGTTATAATTAATCTAATGGTTCACATCTTTTTCTACACTTCTTATAAAAGTTTGTATTTTTATTATAACCTTCCTCTCTCTCTCTCTATATATATATATAGGTAAAGGATGAAATACGAAAATCCTTTATCGTACAATAGGTACGCGACATTCTGAAACGTCCATCTTTAATAACCATCCTAACCTAAAATCACAAATACGCAAGCCGGCCACCGTCGTCGATTCCGTCCACCTTCACCATCGCCGTTCAACGATTCCGTCCACCATCCACCTTCACGACCACCATCTTCTTCCGACATAACCATCGATCGTTGCTCACATGTCAGTTGGTAAAATTGTCCAATTGAAATTGAAATTGTTGAACTAATTGATCAATTAAACTTTGAAAATTGGTCCAATTAATCATCAATTTGAAGTTTCAATTAATCAATTTTGAGTTTTTGCAGAAACCAGTTGCAGACGTTTCATATTTTGTTCATATGGTCGAATCAATGATCAAATTAACAGTCGATTGATGATTGTTTGATGATTATGGGATTATATGAAGTGATTTCAGTGTTCAATTTAATGTTTACATGTGTTTAATTTTTTTTTGTTAGTTTTAGAAGTTCTGAACAGCCAGAACTTCTTAGAACTTCTAAACTTTTTATCAGAACTTCTAAATTTTTTTGAACACCCAGAACTTCTTAGAACTTCTAAACTTTATCAGAACTTCTAAACTTTATTAAACAACCTAAACTTCTTAGAACGTATTAGAATGTTTAAAGATGTTCATTTTTTTTGAACACCCAGAACTTTGTTGAATGTATTAGAACGTTTAAAGATGTTCTTTTTTGGTCAGAACGTTTAAAGGTATCCAGTTTTGTTTCAGAACGTTTAAACATAATATTTTGAACCCTAATCAGAGCTCGATTGAGTGAGTTATTTCTGCAATTCCATAATTGATAGATGAATCTAAATGCTTCTACACATCAATTCGATTGATTAAATCATCATTTTGGTGTTTATTTTGGTCAGAACGTTTAAACTTTGAGCAGAACGTTAAAACATGAACCCTAATCAGAGCTCAATTAAGTGTGTTAATATGTATTTTCATAATCGATTGATGATTCTAAAGCCTCTTACACATCAATTCGATTGATTAAATCATCAATTTTTGATCAATTTGAAGATTTTTAATGTTCAGTGACGTTCTTTTCAATTTTGGGTTTTGACTTTTGAGATTTCATACTGTAAGTTGTGATTAGAGTTTAGAAATTGGATGAGATAGATTAAGGAGTATTGAATTTGGATCGGAATCGATTTTAAATCGATGAATTTGATCGCGAACTACTGTTTGGGTTATTTACCAAATTGCCACCGCGTGAAATTGAAATCGATTACTAGCAATGTCGCGTACGTAATGTACGATAAGTCATTATTGTACAGTAACTCACCCTTGTATATATATATATATATATATATATATATATATAGGGTAAGGATCCTAAGAGAACCCTTTGCAAATTGAGAACTTTGAGACCCATTTTGAACCACTAAAAACACCTTTAAAAAAATATTTAAAAAAATCATTAAACAAAAAATAACACAAATTTTAAAAAAGTAAAACCAAAATTCTTATATTTCATTCCGGTTTCATTAAAAAAAACGTCGTATTATACACATATGTATAATTTTATTTAATCTTTAATTACGTAATATACACATATGTACATTATCATTTATCTTAAATTATACATATGTGTATAAAAAACATGTAAATATACATATATGCATATATTATACATATATGTATATAATTTAACTAAACCGGTTTTTTTTATGAAACTTGGATGATAAAATAAGAATTTTGGTTTTTTACTTTTTCGTTTTTGTGTTTTTTTTATTTTATGACTTTTTTTATTTTTGTGTTTTTTTTGGTTTAAAATGGTTCTCATAGTTCTCAATTTCAAAATAGTTCTCTCATGATCCTAATCCTATATATGTGTGTGTGTGTATATATATATATCCCATTTGTTTCTCAAGCCATCATATTGCTTTATTTTTAAATAATGGTTTCTCATGCATTTGACTCGAATTCATGAGTATGAGTCTCACCAAACCTAGGTAGCCATTAAACGAGTTATAACATCTCATTAAGTTAAAAATTAATCTCACCAAATATTTGATATCAAAATCTTATAAAATAGGTATATACTAAAAATTAGTATCAGATTAAAAAAAGATATTCTTTATAATAAAGAAACAATTTTATAGTAAAACAAATAAGTGGTTCATGAGTGTCATCAAACCCAGATAACTTTTAAACAGGTTATAACGTTTCATTTATTTATGAAACTTTTTCATCATCAAACCCCTAAGTATATTATTATTTTCCTTATAATAAATAAAATTAAAATAAAAAAAAATATATGAATATTGGAAACAAAAAATGTAATACAAACCCCATAAAAACATTAATTTAATTTCTCAATATCCTTTCCAATGTGGTGTAGTGGTAAGCAATTTGGATTTCTCATTGGAAACCTAAGTTCAGACCCCACTAACAACACTTTGGATGGGACATGGGTGGCTCAATGAAGGAAAACTGGGATCTTTGTGATATCCAGTTCGATCCTGAGGGCGTCCGGGTTTTACCACAAGTGGACCTTCGGATGGGTTTTCTCCGAAACTGGAGATAACTTGGAGGCTCTTAAGGGCTCCATGCGGCTGGGTTGGGCCAGTTGGCGGTGACCTTTTACCATTGGGTCACCCCGTACGGAGTACCTAGAAAAAAATGTTTGTTGGCCGTAAAAAAATATTTAATTTCTCAATATGGATTTAGTTACATTGACGATTCTTTTTCTTTTAAGTTTAACTTAAATGAAAAGGTTCACAAAATAATATCGAGATTATAACAATTGAACATAAACAAATAAATATGAAAATTATGTAGAATTCATTCAAAAATGAATATAACCCAACATAAATTAATCAAAATAGGTTGAAATATATTATTAAGTTTTTATAATAAATAAACTAAAATCGAAAAAATTACATTCACAGTTTTAGAAAAGAAAAATGTAAAAAAAACCCCTCGTAACACAGGGGATAAAAACTAGTTTGTGTGTGTGTGTGTATATATATACCTAGGGGATGGTTTAGGAGAGAAATTAGATTATTGCGAGCAGTGTGAGAAATCAATCTTAGTCATTGATTTGTCTAATCAATGACTTATAGTTATGATTTCAAAACTGTAATGAATAAGAAATAAACTATGGAAGGTTTTTTTAAAGAAACGGCATTATGAACAGATTTTTTATTTTGATTTCTTTTGCAATAATTACTTTGAATATTAAAATGCCAGTTTCTATAATCGTATTAAATTAATTCGTATTTTTTTAGCAGATTCTCTCACTCTTAACAAATCAATCTTTAAGTTGAGTTTTTAATTTTTTATTAATGTTACATCACATTTCCTTTATAGTTAACCGTTTGCGTATGTTTTAAGGGTTATTTCACTACAATAAGTCATATTAATACAAATATTAGAATTTGTAGGAGCTATTTACTATATTGAGTTATATAAATATTGGATTGTGTAGGTATTATACAATTTTACATAAAGTGTATGTTTTTGTGTAGGTTGTGTAAGGATTATCTGATTTATTAGGATTGTGTAGGAATTATTTCAACTCAGTGAATAATATTAATATTGGATTTTGTAAGGATTATTTCAATACGTTGGGATGTATGGATTATTTCATTGTGTAAAATTATTGCATTGTGTCGGTGAATGTTAATAAACTTACCTACACAAAATTAAATTAAAAATAAAGAATGTCGAATGAGGAGATAAAAAACAATCTTAGTGTAGGGATTATTACACTTTGTAAGTGAATGTAGTATGAGGAGATAAATGAAAAAAAAAAAAGAAACCTTGTTTTTTTAATTTAATTAAAAATAAAAAAATGAAAGGGCTGGTATGATACACAAATAAGAGAAAAAAAAATGTAAACTCAAATAACAAATAAAAAACAATAAATGAGGAATAAAGATGAAACTTTCATAATTTTAACAGTTATCAAAGATAATAGTTTTAATTCTTTACCAATATACCCCTAGATTTAGTTAAAATAAAAAAAGAAAAGAAAATTTTTGATTGGTCGATATGACTTCTCACACTTCTCGCAATAACCTCATTTCTCTCTTAAACTTAACCCTATATAACTATATATATATATATATATATATATATAGGTGAGTTACAATAAGAATACATTGTTTCTTTTGAGTGGTAAGAATAAGTCTGAACCATTAGATCAACACATACTAGTCCTAGAAAACATGAATTCATCTATTGGTTCTTATCATTTCTGGAAATCAATGAATTCTTATTTAAACCCTCCTATATATATTAGGAACTCTTAACATCCAAACAATTTTTTAATTTTTTTTATATATTAACATTATTTAAGAGTAGTTTTATCATAGTTATACACACACACACATGATTACATATATTAATCACAAGTTTACATATGTGTAAAATTTATGTACTAACAAATTTACATATGTGTAAAAAAACACATATATATGCATAAAAACTAATTTTCAAAATTGTAATCGTAAATATAGATATTTTTTTTGAAAGACCAACAAATTCATTCAAAGAATCTGGCAAGAAGCTAGAAAAGTATACAAACATACAGTATGCTGGAAACAAACCAACACCCACACCAAATATAAATTACCAAAAGACACCGTTAAAAACTAAAACACTGCCATTTATCCCACGTAAGATTGTTTCGCCTCCCTTTATTCTTCACCCACAAGAAACACATTACTTCTATTTCTTCCACAAGTCCGGCTAGGTCGATCTGGCCCCCTCTATGAACCAATAAATTTCTCCTTTTCCACAAGCACCAAGTTGCAACTAAGCACACCGCATAGACGGTCTTCGCTTTCTCCGAAGACATGGGGTACAAATTTGTATAGATCCAAAGCATCCCAAAAGGAAAACAAAAGCGGGGGAGGAACCTTACACCCTTGGGCAACAACACTCCACATCGCTTTTACTTTTATTTCTTCCACAAGTCCGGCTAGGTCGATCCGGCCCCCGCTATGAACCAATAAATTTATCCTTTTCCACAAGCACCAAGTTGCAACTAAGCACACCGCATAGACGGCCTTCGCTTTCTCCGAAGACATGGGGTACAAATTTGTATAGATTCAAAGCATCCCGAAAGGAAAACAAAAGCGGGGGAGGAACCTTACACCATTGGGCAACAACACTCCACATCGCTTGAGCCATGCTACACGAAACAAATAAGTGTTCCACGAATTCCTCCAACTCATTAAAAATTAGACATAAACGGGTGCTCACCGAAATTCCCCTTCTTTCTAAAGCATCAAAAGGTGGTAAACGACCTAAAGCCGCTCTCCATCCACAATGCCCACATTTTTTGGTAAATATTTACTCCATTCAAACACGAAACCCTGGTCATTATTAGAACGCGCTGAAATTAGTTTTTTAATGGACCGGGCCGAAAATTCCTCACAACCACCCCCAATCCTCACCACTTGATCTTCACCATTTACCAAATGAGCTTGGAGGTAGATTTGAAGCAACTGCCTCAGCTCCAACGCATCCGATTCACGGGTCGGCGGCCTAGACCAAGTCCAATTCCCACAATTGAAACCATCAGCCATGGACAACCTATCTGCCACAACACAAGTTTTATTTTTCTCCAAGGCGAAGAGCCTAGGAAAACGAACACATAACGGACCCGACTCCAACCACCAATTAAGCCAAAACCACGTACTTCTCCCGTCTTTTACTATGCTCCGAAAACTCCTATTTAAGCCAATACCCAACAAGAGAAAAGTAGAATTAAGGCTTACTATTTGGTTCCACGGACACGGTGCA
The DNA here is from genome assembly GCF_021521415.1 of Bidens hawaiensis. Lineage (NCBI taxonomy): Eukaryota > Viridiplantae > Streptophyta > Magnoliopsida > Asterales > Asteraceae > Bidens > Bidens hawaiensis. The sequence goes on along the minus strand of NW_027499558.1, from coordinate 7,837 downwards.
GACATGTTCGCCGGGATAGCGGACCATGATCTTGATGAACTATGAATAGCCCAAACCACCTTCCACCACAAACTACCTTTCTCGTTTTTGAACCGCCACCACCACTTAGCAAGGAGTGAAACATTAACATCTCTAAGTCTTCGTAACCCGACACCACCCTCTTCACCCGGAGCCACAACCACATCCCAAGCAACCCAATTCGTCTTTGTGTTCTCCTCCGACCCCCCCCCCCAAGAAGAAAATTCTACGAAGTCTTTCAAGTTTCTCCAAAACCCCTTTCGGGGCTTTGAATAATGAGAAATAGTACGTGGGAAGAGAATTCAAGACCGATTTGATCATCGTAATCCGACCACCAAATGATAATTGTTTAGCTTTCCACAACGATAACCTTTTTGTAAACACCTCAAGTCCTCAATAATCGGCTCCCATGCTTTAATTTTATTCATATTCACCCCGACTTGCAAACCGAGGTTAATAAAAGGCACCTTCCCGACTTTTCAACCCAAATATGAAGCCACTTCCCTCAGTTCGGCCACCCCCACCTAAGTACAGAAAATTTGACACTTGTTTTGATTTACCTTTAAGCCCGAAACTAAGGAAAAACACCTTAAAATTCTCTTCAAGTTTTGCGCGTTGGCACGGTTCCATTCTCCAAACAAAATCGGATCATCTGCATATAAAAGATGGTAAATAAATGGTCCTCCTAACCCACACTTTAACCCTTTGAAAGTCCCACCCATCACCGCTTTTTTCATTAAGCATGAAAACCCTTCCATTGCAATGACAAAAAGAAAGAGGGATAATGGATCCCCTTGTCTTAACCCCTGGGTACATACAAATTCCGGAGTCGAAGACTCGTTAACAAGTACTGAGGCCCAGCTAGCCATCAATATCCCCACCACCCATCTTCTCCATTTTAATGGAAAGTTCATTTGATCCATAACCGAATCCAAATAAGACCAACTAAGCAAATCATAAGCCTTTTCGATATCAATCTTATAAAACATACATTTCCCCAACGACTTTTTTAACCATGCGAAAGTCTCATTAAGAATTAATGGTCCGTCAAGAATACTCCGATTCTTGATAAACGCCGACTGCTCTTCCGATATTAAGCCACCGATCACTAATTTTAACCTTCGAACCAACACCTTTGAAATAACTTTATTTATACAACCAATTAAACTAATCGGTCTATAATCATTTAACCCACCAGATCTTTCGACTTAGAAGTTAAGGCAATAAATGAGGACAAGCATTCGAAACTAAACGGTTTATTTGCATATAAAGCAGAAAAAATCTTAATAAAATCACCTTTGAAACAACTCCAAAATCTCTTTAGAAATTTGAAATTAAAACCGTACAGGCCCGGTGCCCGCTCCCCATCACACTCCCAAAGCGCGTCTTTTATTTCTACTACGGAAAACGAGGCATCCAATATGCTAACATAAATTTCGTCTGGCCTTTTATTTCCATCCAAAAAAGCCACAGGCTGATCCGTTTCCGATTCTCGAAACCGTTCCTCAAAAAACTCAAAAACAGCTTCTTTAATTAGTACCAGATTTACCTCCCAAACTCCATTAATTGACAAGCTATGTAATCTATTGCTACTAAGAGTGACATTGAGGACACAATGGAACAACTTAGAAATCTCGTCACCTTCAACCGCCCACCGTACTCGAGCCTTTTGTCTTAAGTCCGCACACTTTAATTTTTCAAACTCTTTCACGAAAGCCACGCACTCCGACCTAAGCCCCAACTCATAATCCGACAAAATTCTATGCTCCGCTTCTCCCTCTAGCCTTTCAATCTCCTTTTTTTTACCATATATAGACCTTCCCCTTCTTCAGTTTTTCTACCAAAATCCACTTTTTTATATGACCTTTCAACCATATTAACTTAGTGGTAAAACCCAAGTCCGCCGGACCATTAAATCTAAAAGTGCTACATTTAGATGAAACGAACCCTTCAAACCCTTCAAGTTCAAACCATGAACTATAAAAATGGAATGGCATATGTTCGAAATTATTATTTACCGTAGATAATAGAAACGACCTATGATCCGAGTTACCTTTTTCCAAAACCGTTACCGAGGCTAACGACCACCGATTCTGAAACTCCGAACACACCAACAATCGATCCAACTTACCCATCTTTACCCCGTCATCGGAAATATAGGTGAATAAGCCCCCTCCCATTTGATACTCCGCCAATCCTGCTTTTTCAATGAAATCATTAAACACATTAGCATTAGGCTGTGAGAATTCAAAGTTTCTTCTTTTCACGGAGCTCTGGACATCGTTAAAGTCTCCCATAAACACAACCATACCATTAAATGATGACCGTAACCCCAATAGTTCAGCCCACAAACTCCGATTCTCCCTCGAAAAATTTGGAGCATACACATTTACAAAGCATAACTCACACCCTAGCGGTTTTATCACGCCGATAGTTACCAAATACCGCCTATGTATTATTCTCCCCACTTTCCGAAAGTATGATGGGTCCCAAACACTCAAGATTCCCCTAGATCTACCTTCCGCATCAACTCTATCAAACTAAAATGCAGGTTTCCCCCATAACCCGCTAACAAAGTAACCTGGAATGTTAATTTTTTTTGTTTCTTGAATTGCTAAGAAGTGAACCCCATTGCTTGTCTTTAGACCCCTTACACAATCGGCTATACATGCCTCGCCGATTCCCCTAATATTCACCGTCATAATATTCATAACCCACCGTTAATACCATCTTTACCCAAGATAGATGTTCTCACCAATTACTGTGTTTAGTTAAATCTATCCCAATTACACTACCAAATTTCATTATCTCACTTACCCCGTGGTTAATCAATTCTTCAGAGTTAGCACTAACCGACGGCGAGTTCCGGGTACCATCAATCCCCTCTGTTGATTTCTAACTAGGCTCTATAGACCCGACACCCCCTCCCCTGAGACAGACTCCAACTGGTGATCAATCTCCCCATCGCGCGACTCATCGACCACCAAGTTATCTTCTCTAGCACCTTCAATACCCCCACCAGCCCCCCGTGTTTTGACTTCCAGCGTCTTCCCCAAAAATTTCCGCCATTAAATCCCTTTTCTCACCCACTGTCCCAACGTAATCGGGCTCAAGGTGGGAGAATGAAAGGCCCCAGGTCTTTTCCTGTAGACGGGTCTTAATTGGGCCCAAGCCCACTTCACCTTCATGACATGTAGTTGTGTTTGACAACCCCCCTAGATCTAGGACTTTTTCACAATACCTCCTTCATGGGCCCACCCCACATAAATACCCTCCTTGGAAAAATGAATCCCATGCACGCCCTCCCCAGCTTTATTTTCCCCATTTTCACCATTTCCCAAAGTTTTCCCCATCCCCATACATGTAATCCGCCCCCGACTTCTGGCTGCTTTCCTACCTTCGGCAACTGTGACGAAGGTGGAGGAGGTGGATGTGGTCGGAATGTACCCTCATCTAACACCTCATCCCGATTAACTACATTCTCACCATCATCCGACGAGGAGTTTCCCGTCCAATTAGAAGACATGTCACCAAAAATATTGGGTACCCAAGACCTCAACTCTTCGTTAATCCAAATCGTGTGCACCTTTCCTTTCCACATAACGTTAACCGTTTCTTCTATATGACCCCCAACATGTGTTAGAATGAAGTAATCCCCGGACGAATTATCGGATCTCAACCATGAGAACTTAGACTTGCAAACCAACGTGCCAAAAAGCATGCCAATCTTATCATAATTGGAATCTTCCCTGAGCATAACCGGCAATCCTAGAATTTTCAAGCCAACAATCCTTCCAGTGTTAACATCTTGTCCATTCCAAAGATTCACTTGATTAAGGTGACTCCTCCAAATCTCCCTTTTGTTGGATAAAATCTAACGACCATGTCTTTCCTCATAAACACAATCAACAACGTAAGTCCCCAATGTACAATAACACCACATTTATAAATCCAGCCCGTGACATCATCTATTTTACTCCGCATAAGGACTCCACATTTTTCGATTCCGCCACCACTGATCTTCCCAGCACCGATGACAGATAGTTAAGCTTTGGACACTCCAACACTATTTCTTTCATCTTCACTGAAGCCTTATTCCCTTTTTCTACAATGTCTTTGTATGAGACACCTTTTTGCTTCTCACTTTGACAATCGAAGCCCTGTGGTATCACCTGTGCCGGTACCGTCTTCCTTGCATACACTTTCCTAGCTTCAGGAATAACTACACCTTTCCTATCAAACATGGCACTCGATACCGATACTACAGCTCCCCGTATTCTCGTTTCATTCAGCCTATCAGCAAAATGGGTGATGTTACCAACCCCCTTGAATCTTATGAACCCAAATCCCATCCCACCAACATCCTTCTTCTTTGCTATATAAGCATCGGACATGATTTCAAAGTGCGGAAAAGCAAACCACAGATCCCTTAACATCACTCCATCCGGTAGATTTGAAACATAGAACGAGATTTCCTTTTCATTTTTTCCGGTGACCCTTCGTTCCCCCGCTCTCTCTCTCTATCACCTTGATTTGACTCACATATCTTTAACATATAGATATAAAATATAACGGGGCATTTACATATATCCCCTTCTTAAATTTGCTTATTACATATTTCCTCTCCCTAAACCATACATATTACATATCTTCCCATTTCTTTAAAATTAACCAATTAAATGACTTTTTTTTTACCTTTAATACACTAAATAAAAAAATATTTACATATATCACTTTCTTAATAGCAAGTACATCCAGCTCAATATCAACATCAGATATGCATCATTTGATGGTTCCAGGTATCAATAATTCATTTATCATAATAGTAAAACTTGTATCTACTGTTAAAATCAAGTAAAGGTGCGGTGGCATCTCAAAGTAAGAGTATTGTTTCAAAAATCACTCATCTTGGATAATCTTATTCATACCTATAACCGGAGCACCATGGGCGGTGGTGGGCTGCAACTCTATCATTATGCATATTATAGTGGAAAGCAAATTCAAAGATGCCATTTTTCTATGGAACATGAACAAACGAGCCACTCCAGTTTCAAAAAATTCTCAGATTATAACCTGTAAAAATTAGGGTTTACAGGTTACAAAATCGAACTTAGCTGACTACAAAATCGACAGACGCCGGAGGTACAAATGCTGATGCTGGAATGTTGGAGGTCACATATGCCGAAGCCGGAGGTCGACGCCAGAGCTAGCGGTGAATGATAGCAGATGTGTTCTCTCTTCTGTAAGTATGAATGATGGAGTGAATAGAAGCCACATTTGGTTTGGATAAGGGTAAAAAGGTAATTGCATGTTAAAAGGGGAAATATGTAATTAAGGCTTTAATATTGGGGAAATATGTAATTAACAGGCTTAAAGAAGGGATATATGTAAAAATCCCAAAATAATAAACTACACTCAAATAATATTAATATACAAAAAAGTTTATAAAAAAACGTTAGTTTTCAAGGGTTTCTTCAAGTTCTTAAATAATTTAAGAGTCCCGTAATGATACTCATATATATATATATATATATATAGGAGAAGGATCAAGAGAGAACTCCTATTTAGTGAGAGAACTAGAGAACTTCTAACTACAATGTTATATTTGTAAATTGTCTCCCAACCTAAAACTCTTGGCATTCTTCCTCTACAACTAACTCAATCGGCTTCCCCTATGCAACAATCACAATCCAAACCTCCATTAATGATAAATTAACACCTGCAAATTATAAATCGTAACAAATTAGTTAGTTCTGAACCCTAATAATCGATTATTTCATTCGTTTAACATGTCATCTTCAGGTATATATGATCAAACCACAATTGTTTTCTTTCACATTCGTGTTCTTTACTGGTTTACAATCGTTTTACTTTGGAATTGAACATGTATTGCTTCTTTTGATAATTAAACAAGCCCTAATTTGTTTGATTGCATTGCCCAAACGATTATAGGTTAGACGAGCCCTAAATCGGTTAATTATGAACCCTAATAATCGATTTTTTCATTCGTTTAACATGTCATCTTCAGGTATATATATGATCAGACTGCAACTGTTTTCTTTCGCATTCGTGTTCTTTACTGGTTTACAATCGTTTTACTTTGGATTATAACATGTATTGTTGTTTTTCATAATTAGATGAGCCCTAATTTATTTGATTGCATTCCCGAAATGATTATAGGTTAGACAAGCCCTAAATCGGTTAGTTCTGAACCCTAATAATCGATTATTTCATTACATGTCATCTTCAGGTATATATGATCAAACTACAACTTTTTTCTTTCGCATTCGTGTTTTTTATTGGTTTACAACCGTTTTACTTTGGAATTGAACATGTATTTCTTCTTTTGATAATTAGAAGAGCCCTAATTTGTTAGATTGCATTGTCCAAACGATTATAGGATAAAAGAATGTACTAGTTGAGTAGAAAAAAACCCAATTTGTTTGACTAGAGTGCCTAAACGAGTTCATATGTTGATACTGATTTAGGTGTTGGCATTTCTAATGGTATTATCTTCCAATATGTTGGTTTGGTTTTGAACAACAACATAATGTTTTATTTATATACTACATGTATGTAATGAAATTTTATATGTTGCATATATGTAATATAATATCGTATATGATTAATATATATCAGTGAATGTTCGTTTACACATATACAATATTACTCAAAGAGAAAATGATACATTGTATTGTCATAATACGTAGTATCTTGTATTACATATATGCAACACTTGTCTATCACATGAATGTATGGTCTATTATTGGCTTACACATATGCAACATTTATATATTACTTGCATATATGTGTTACATGTATGCATCTCATGTGTATTAAATGCATATGTAGTAGGGGTGAGCAAATTAACCGTTGTTAACCATAAACCGAACCATAACCGGCATAACCGAACCGATTTTAACCGATAACCACTATAACCGGTGGGTCGGTTTAATGATTTTTGACAACCGCAAAATACGGGTCGGTTTTGGTTATTGATAATATCAAACCCGCCATAACCGAACCGCCTGTTTATTATACTTATGAGCTGACAAAAAGGTTTGGATATTGGAATTAGTGCCATAGCCGGAGACATTATTTTGACTTTTTATCTTCAATTTCTCTTCGTTACTTATCTCAACAAACTACATCAATTGAAACGTTAATAATGGTGGCTGCCATATTGATATTCACAATCAATATATCAATATTAATTACATTTGTTTTGGTCACGGTTAACCGACCCATAACCTACTTGTCATAACCATCAAAACCGATTAACCGAAACCGTCATAATGGATCGGTTATGGTTTTGGTTTTCTATTAACCTCCATGTTGGTTATGGTTATGGGTTTTACCAAAACCCGCCCCAAACCGCCCCATGCACACCCCTAATATGTAGCGTGTTGTGCTACATATATGCAGTACTACTGAATTATACTATATTACTTTAAATATTAACTGTTAACGTAATCAATAACTAGGTTATAAATATCATCAAGATAAGAAGGTATAAACAAAGAAAGAAAACGACGTGCTGGAAAAAGAAACATGAGTTAAAAAAAACAATGGTGAAAAAATAATACATTGTTTGGAATACAAAGGGATTAGGCAAAAAAAAAGTATTCAAGATCCGAGGGTCATAAATTGGCGGGTTATATTAAGTAGGTGGAGAAGATGGTGCTAGTTCTTACGTGTCATGATTTTTAGACCTGTTGGTGTTATAACTAATGAAGATGGCATAGGAGAAGGTTGGCAGATTTAATGGTGGTTGTATGTAATGGCGCGTTCTGCTTCTTATCTGGAGAGGGGCGCTAAA
>NW_027499557.1:0-94610 GCF_021521415.1 Bidens hawaiensis | reverse complement strand
TAGCAGCACCCTTTTATTCGTTTGACTAATAATATTTTTCCTATGATCTTATTCGAATTCAATCATAAACTAGTCAAAAACACACAGTAGATGACCTAACAAAATCCTATCATATGAAACAATCACCAAGAATTTTGTGGAATAATAAAACTAAAACAACCAAAACCAAGTATAACATACGCATCAATCAAATAAACCAAACAATTTACTGAATCATAAAACCATAACGGAAAAACAAATTCCAAATAAAATCAAACTTCAACAATGGTTCATCATAAGCGTAGGCAGTCTAAAGTTTTAGCCAACAACCATACTCAAGACAAACCAAAAATAAATATGTTCAAATAATAAATTCATGATGAAAATAATAGATTCGAACCAATAATAATGATGTTTGGTTGAGTAGGTGTTGAACCCAAACGTTCTCTGCTCGAAACCAGATGTTCATCTCTCCTTGCGACTGACGAAACCCTCTGTTGCCCCTATTCTTCTTCGTGTGTAGGGTTCTTTTGGCTAGGGATCTCCCTCAATTAAGTCTTTGCAGCCCTCCTAATATATTATTTTCTTCTACCGACTTACTATTCGTATCATATCGTATGCCTTGCTGCTCTTTCTCCATAGCCCAACTGCAGGCCCACTACTTCTTTTAATTCTCAGCCCAATCTATTTTACTCCTACACGTGCCAAAAAAACACATTAAAATTGACTTGATTATCTCATTAAAATATTGAATGCACCATAAATCCAATTAATAATTTCAAGAATATTTTCTTTTCTTTGTTTCACGTGAATTTCCAAGACAATTAATTTAGATATAATTTGCATCTTGTAAATACAACTTACTACTAAACATGTTTGTTAATACGAAGTACAAAAATATATAACAGATTAGAGTTGTACACTTGGTTTTGGTCGTATTACTTGAACCCATAAAATAAATACATGAACCACGTATAAGTAATATGAAATAATAACTAGCTCAAAAGTATTCAAAAGTGTAGGAAATACTTATTAAATTTATATATACTTTGGCCATATCAGGAATGATGCGGTGAACACTGCTTGCTACATGCTCAATCGTGTTTTGACTGTGAAGAGGCTGCAATTGACGAGTTATGAGCTTCTGAACAATCGAAAGCCTAATTTAATGTTTTTGGAACCTTTCGGGTGTCCTTGCATGATGCTGAAAAGAGATGTAGGAAAATTCGAGGAGAAGGCTATTGAAGGTTACTTCTTGGGCTACGCATCGCCAAAGAAACGTTTTTTCAACTTCACTTAGGGTTGTGTTGAAGAGTGGTATCATGTAGATTGCCAACGATACACAACACTTCCTACTGTAAATGGTCCTTATTGGATGTTTGCCTATGAGAGTTTATTTAATTTGTTCACTCCCATTGTTGATCAACCTGACGAAGACTTGGTGCGTTCATATTTAGAAGATCAAATGTTTCCACACCAAGGTCTTCAACTTCTAATTATGATTATGTTCCACAAGTTGATTATCGTGATACGTATGATGTGATTTCTATTTCTTCGGATAATGGTCATTTTGTTGATTCTTCTTCAGTTCCATTTTTTGAAACTCATGAGGTTGGTGAAGCATCCCATGATGCTGAAGAGAATCTCACTGAGTTAACCGATATTATTCTTGTGCCTGAGAATCTGACTCTTCGGATTCATACTTATCATACTCAGGACAATATCATTGGTGATCTTGATGTTGGTTTGCAGACACGTCATCGAATTTCTAGCACAAATGAGACTAATGTATTGTGTGCGTATGTCGCTATGCATTTATCAGGAATCATGAATCTCGCAAAATACAGTTTTTTCTTTGTCAAATTGAACCGACGAGTGTTCGTATGGCTCTTGAAGATTCTTCATGGGTAGAAGCAATGTAAGAGGAACTGGAACAGTTAAGTCGACTGGGTGTTTGGAATCTCATTGATAAGCCTGATAGAGTTAAGAAGCCTATTCCGACCAAATGGGTATTTAAGTGCAAAAAGGATGATAATGTTGTCATCGTTAGGAATAAAGCACGTTTGGTTGTACAAAGATTTCACCAGCAAGAACGCGTAGACTACACAGAAGTATATGCTCCTGTTTCAAGACTTGAGGCTATACGAATATTTTTGGCCTTTGTAGCTCAAGAATATTAAAGTTTATCAAATGGTCTTCAAGAGTGAGTTTCTCAATGGGGAACTTCATGAATAGGTATTCGTGAAACAGTCTCCTAGTTTTGAAGATCCGGACTATGTTGACCATGTTTACTGATTAAACAAGTCTCTTTATGGTCTTCACCAAGCCCCGAGAGCTTGGTACGGCACGCTTTCTGACCATCTGACGGATAGTGGCTTCAAACGAGGGATTGTAGATTGAACTCTCTTTTACAAGACTGTTGGAGAAAATATATGTCGATGACATCATATTTGGTTCTACGAACGACAAGCTGTGTAAGGATTTTGAGATGTCAATGCAGGCGAAATTAGAGATGAGCTCGATAGGGGTGATGAATTTTTTCTTAGGGTTTTAGGTTCATCAGTCTAACGCTGGAATTTTCATTCATCAGATGAAATACGTAAACGACGTCTTGAGCCGATTCAAGATAACTGCTAGAAATTTCCTTCGACACCTCTACCCGTGGGTCATAATTTTTCACCGGAGGAATTGGAGGATACCATTGATCCAACCCTATACCGAGCTATGATAGGTTCTTTAATGAATCTCCCTCCTTCTCGTCATGATATCATGTTTGCTGTTTTTTTATGTGCCAGGTACCAATAAAGTCCCCGAGTGATTCTTCTGGCGGTAGTTAAACGTATACTTCACTATCTGAGGGGTAATCCTGACACAGGGTTATGGTATCCCACGGATGATAGATTTGATCTCATTGTGTTTTCTGATTCGGACTATGGAGGATGCAAGATCAACTTCAAGTCAACTACAATGGGTTGTCAATTTCTAGGAAGTCGGCTTGTTTTCTAGCAGTGTAAGAAGCAAACAATTGTCTCCACTTCAACCGCATAAGTAGAGTATGTGGCAGCCTCGAGTTGTTGTTCACAGGTTCTTTAGATCCAGCAACATTTGCGGGATTACGGCTTAAAGTTTCTCACTACTCCCATATTTAATGACAACTCAGCTGCCATATGTATTACGAAGAACCCCGTGCGTCACTCTAAGATTAAGCATATCGAAATTCTATATCACTTTATCCGTGATTGTTTTGAAAAAAATTAATAGATCTATAGAAGTTGCACACGGATTTTCAGAAAGTTGATCTGTTTACCAAATCTTTTGATAAAACTCGCTTTAACTTTTTGTTTGGATTAAACGGATTGAAACTCTGGTTGATATTCTTATGCTCGGATAACCAACTTTTAGCTTGTACAGTTTTTTATTTTATTTTTGTTATTTTGGTTTTTGGGGGAGAAAAAGGGAAAAATACAAAAATATTGTGACTTTTGTTTGTATAGAGAAAAACCAAAAACGTTCAAATATTTCAAAAATACAAAAACATTAAAAAATGCTCCTCAAAATGTGTTTTGAAGCAAAAAGAGAATATGATAATACATTGATCATGTAGTCCTATAAGAAAGAAATAAACTTTGAAGACTGTGTGCTTAACTGCATAGGTGCATTGGTACGTCTTTAACAAATTGTTAGAGTAAAGTATGTGATATAAATATAAATAATTACCAAATTGAAAGATGTGTTAGTCTCTTCCAAAAGTCTCAGTAATGAAGGTAGAAATGTAATAACATGTCATACTCAAGCCTTATGTCTATTTGATAACAAAAAACATAAGTTCTAAATAAAATGAATCCAGTTTATGGTTAACACTTCAACGGTGTATGATATTATGGCCTCAAATCCTGTATTGATGGATACATTCGGTTTCTAGACCATAAGTCTTTATGCGGCTTATTATCTGGGTATTCATAATCTAAATATTTCAATAGCTTTTAGAGCAAACCCTAAGTTAATAAACTTGATCATTGTTGTACTTCATACAAATTCATTACTGAGTTGATTAAAATCCACTGTGAGTCATACATTGTTCCTCCTTGCGGGCGTCTTAATACCACTAAGAAACGGACCCAAGGTGATACAATTTATGTAATCCTACAGATGAACTCTTGCATACTCACTCATTGTAAATGAAGCTTGGTGTATTGCTTGATAACCGGGTATACCTTGTAGTGGTGAATATGAGCTAAGATTGCTTATTCATTTATAATCATAATTTTTTAATCTTCAGGCATAATTGTTTAAGTCAAGTTGGGGTGACATGGTAAAAGTCATACTAACCCTGAACCGAAATTAGAGGCAGATAGTTTATGATATTCTGTGCTATATATGAAATTAAATTATATCACAAAAATACTTGAAAGTTTGTTATAAGATTTAAGTGGACAACAATATCAATTACCGACTTAACGCTAGTCATAATAACGCTAAAATATAGAACTGCAATGGAATAGCGATTTGATCAATATGATTCTCTGCTCAACTCACAAAAATATGTACTACTTTTATAGAATACATTTCATATTGTCTTAGTTTTATTTTATTTTTTTAATTCGAAAATATACAAAATCCAAAAATATATTGTTTTATTTTTTATTTTTTCTTTATTTTCGATTTCCAAGCTAAAGGGTACTATTTTGAAAAAGAAAATACGAAAAAGATTTTCCCAAAAAGAAAATATCAGTTTTAAGTAAATTCGTTAACTTATGTGTTTTGAAAGCAAAACACGTTAAGGTATTGCGTTTTACTCCTAGCGGTAAAAGTGTTAAGGTAAAGTTCATCTGTACACCAGTTTTGATGCATTATTTATTTCTTGAATATTGATACTTTTCATGTTTATTTAGTATTCCATTCGTCATTTTGAGGAATACGAATGGAACTCATTCGCTATTATTATGAATAACGAATGACGGTCGTTTGAACTTTTAAAGTATAACGAATATGCATATTCATTAACCTCATTCGCTTCTACTACTCTGATAGCGTATGACCACATTCGTCATTTATATTGATAATGAATGAAGCACGAATCATTGTGATTCTTATGAATATTAACTTAATCTTGATTCGTTAACATTGGGTAACGAATGAAGAAAATAATATGCCTCATTCGTTTGCTTCGGGTTGCGTGCAGATCTGAATATTTATTGAACAGTGGGAGAACGAATCAACCCATTCGTTCACCTCGTTTATTACCAAAAACAGAGAGAAACCCTGGCAAATTTTTCCAAAATTTTCGACCTTCATTAAATCAATTTTTGTTGATTGATTAAGAAACATAAGGTAAAGACGATTCCTTAAAGAAAATGAAGAATATTGATGAAGATAAGGATCCTGATGCTGCTGGTGAAAGTGGCATGAGCCAAAACAAGCTCATGGTTCATCTACTGCAGGTACTAGTAGTGGTTATAGCAATGATCTACATATGGTAGTTTATCATGATACTACCAATGTCACGCTCATCGAGTTATTCAAAGCCAACACCATATAATTTATGGATAACGAGGTTGGGATTGTGATGAGCTCCGTGAATGCCGATGAGATCGAGGAGGGTGAGTTTGTTGATCATGCACTGTCTCGTGATCAAATTTCTATGTTATTGTGGTTAAATGATAAAGAATGGATGCATTGGAAGCAGAGGAAGATGTTGAGGTGATAGACAATGAGGGGGTTGAAACCGATACGACTATTCCTCCTGGGGATACGTAGTTTATTTATGAGGATATCGACATTGAAGTTGCTGGATTGTATTATTAAGTGGGAGAACGACGTTCAGTACTTTCAATACACTGCTGACGTTCTCTCACTGCCGAGGTGGGATGTGCGGACTCTCACAAATCGGCCTTTCATCAACCGTGGTGGAAATCAATTATCAGGATGGTTTCACCAACATATGCTCTTTGAGGTCAACCACGGGTTTAAGGTCTTTAAAACGCAGTTGCCAACCAGGAAATATGTCGATGAGACTGATCCTTGAAGGGGTTGGAGAAAGCTCGTGTTGAAGTTCAAGGCGCCAAAGAAGATGAAACGAGTGTCGATGAAGACGTTTCCGCAAAATCTTCACTTGACATTCAACTGGTGGAATTATGACAACCGTACGGGTGAACCGGTTATAGTATTTGGGAAAAGGACTAAAGACTAACTTTATACAAGTCATAGATCCTATGTGGCTCGTTAACTTATCAGAGGCAGACAATGAAGTGTTGTTCGAGAACAAGATTCTTTTTGCAAATCGTGAAGACTATGACCGCGCTATGCAATTCCAACGTGTTGTTTGGGATTCATAGTTGTACTGATTGGAAGTCAATTCGATTCAAGTAATTTAAAGACAAAGAGCACGAGACGAGGGGTGTTTGTTAGTGCACAGTTTTGGTTGTCTCGAATCTTTGTAATCGTTTGTAATTTATTATTATTTTAATGTAAGGGTAATTTGGTAATTTATAAGTCCCATTTGTTATTGTAAAGGCTCATTCGTTAAGGATGTTTAACGAACGAACATCTAATCATTATTATTCTGTACCATTCGTGATGGAATGTTGACGAATAGGGTATAGGGAATGAGTCATTCGCTATACCCATTATGCAATGAATAAGAATGGAGGGCATTCGTTACAGAATGTGTAACGAATGACATTCGTCTTCTATATATAGACTGGTTCAGTATACGTAATTTAACAAGTGTTTAGCGTATTTTCTCTCTAGTCGTTACTCTGCACAAATCTATTCTCATACACTTCGTTCATTAACATATTCGTTCACATACACATATCACATAACTAGATCCGTTGATTAATCGATATGAATTGATTAACCGAATTGAAGCTCAAGTAAATTTTAGCATTCTCAAATACATCTGAATATGTTTTACCAATGATTAGGATTTCTAGAAGGCGTCAGGTGTGCTTATATAAGGAATGTTTAGGTCACATTTATGGGTGTGCGTGAACGGTGATTGCGGCTGATTAGACATTCCTAGAAATCATAGTATTCTTGTGGCCTCACCTGACTTTACGCTCTAGAAACCCTAAAGATTATTCCTTTGTGTTAGATATTAATAACAATGGAAATATTTTGAGTGTATTGTGTGTTTGTCATGTTCATGTTACTTATGCAACATCTTCCTTACTATTGATTCCGCCTCTATTATTCAAAGGGTTTTTACATTAGCATATTTGTAACCGTCTTGTCAAGATTAAGTTGTTGGTTACGAGGTTGATAGTGTGAACAGTCGATCTTCACAAGTGGTGTAAAGGCTTCGTTTTGCTCTTGTGAAGCCCTATGTGTTGCTGTGAAGAGTGATTGTGAAGCTTTTACTTAATATTATTTGATTTTGAAGAAGAAGACGTTGACATCGGCTGAACATTGTTCCATTGAAATGTGACGTCAACTTATCTGTTCTTTTTTTTTCAGATCTACAATCGCTTAAGGTTTAAGAGTATTCTAATATCAGATTCACGTTTATTATTGTTTGTTTTAAGTCTAGATCTTGGTTTTAATCCATATGTTTTTAATTAGATTCAAGAATTTAATCCTCAAATCTATGTATTTTTCTTTCAAAGTTTTGTTAAAATTTTTAATTAATTTTCATTTCAAAAAGATTATTCAAAAGAATATTATCAAAAATATTTCTAAACAAATGGGTGAACAAGAGGTGTCTACTAACAAGATTCCAAGATTGTTAGGTCAAGAAAATTATATCAAGCGAAAAGTCTTGTTTGAGGCTGATGTTTGCTACATTGACACTGAAATATAAAATTCCAACAAGAATGGTCCTTATGTTCCAACTGAAGGCGCACACAACAACCAAGATGTTGAGAGACAAATGATGAAAAAGGACGAAAAGGCACTTTCTATCTTAAAGCTGGATTTGTCATTGGAAATATTGACAAGTGTGAATCATTACACAACTGCAAAAGCCATGTAGGATGTTGTGGTTGAAATGTTTGAAGGGAACACTGAATTAAAGGATATAAAAAAAGATAGGCTGAAGCAACAACTTGACAGATTCAAGTTTAGAGAATGAGAAAGGCTGAAATCAGTATTGCAAAGATTTGTAGCAATAGTCATTGAAATCAGAATAACTGATCTTGCTATCACTGATTTTGATCTAAACAAGAAGCTGCTCTATTCCTTATCTGGTGAATGGTACACAGCTAGCAAGTTTATCAAAGAGAAGGAAAAATTTCCTAATTTCAAGCTTGATGATGTGATATGTATTCTGCAAGCTGCTGAGCATAAAATGATTGAAAATCATATGATAAAGGAACAAAAGCCAAGTTTTCAAGTTGCAAATGCTTTAATAGCACCAATGGAAAATTTATCAATCAACAACCAACAACAAATTCCCATTATTGAAGAGCATAGTGAATTTAATTACGAAACTCCAAGAATTTTTATGGCAAGTCAATCAGGAAACCAATCTTTACAAAGATGCAATGTCCAAATGATAGATGATGGTGATACATCTTCTATGGCAAGTGGACATGCTCCTTATGTTTCTAGAAACACAAGTCAAAGAAATTAATATCAGGCTTTTTTTTCAATGTTGACCGAATCTTACAATGCCTTTGTTGCCTAAAACCTGATGCATACAAGTGTGGTAAAAGAGAATCTAGAACAAATTGATGTTGATAATCTTGAAGATATGGATCTAAAATGGCAAGCTGCAATGTTAGCTGTAAGAAGCAAAAGATTGTACAACAGAACTGGAAGGTGTACATTCTCTGGTCAAAATGACATAATTGGATTTGATAAATCCATGGCAATTTGCTACAACTGTCAAAAACCTGGTCACTTTCAAGAGAATGCGATCAACCAAGGAGCATGTCCAATTGCCATAGATAGTTCTATAACAATAATCTTGAAACGAATCAATTTTAAGATCAGGATCAAAGTCAAGGTCAACAACAAAGACAGTTCTATAACACAACTTTCAACATCATAACCAACAACAAATCATTCCTAAACAACAACCTCTTTAGAGAAACCAACAAATCCCTCATCAAATTCCTACAAATCAGAATAGACACAATGCAACTCAGCCAAGAAACCAAGGAAATGTTGATGTAACTCAACAACCATAAGATGGTTTGTTTAACTGGAATAACCATGCATAAGAGATTGAAAAGGCAAATGTTGCTTTCATGGCTAAAATCAGTGATCAAGCTGAATCTTCAACATCATAGGTACATTCAAATATATGAACCTCATAATTACTTGATATGAATGATTTATTGAGAAAAGTGGTTGGTCATTTAAAAACTAAGTGTTTCAAGAAGCAGAGTATAATTAATATCTATGAAATGAGTGAAATAACTTATGAGAATCAAGTCAAAGATCTAGAACAAGGCTGCATTGATAGTTATGAAAATCAATCAAGACACACCACTGAAATAGAAGGTTTGAAGAAGATGTACTTGGATGAAAAGATAAAGAACACTCAACTTCAAGTTGAAGTTGATTTTCTCAAGAATCTTGTTTCAACATGTAACATCCGTGGGAAACTAAAGAAGATTAAAATAGAAGACAAGTATAAGGTTGTTCCACCACCTTTAAATGACAATTATTCATTAAAAGTGGACAATGAGAATAGAGAGGGTTACCTTGAACAGTTCAAAAAAGGTTTTGAAGAAAAAGAAGAATTTATTGAAAAGTACAAGATAGTTGGTGTTAATGAGGAAGGAGACTTTGTCTTAAAGAATGACAAACAAAAGAAAAGGATATTGAAGAGTCGTTTAAAGTTAAAGTTTCTGTAAAAGATAAAGAGTCAATTAACTCATGTGAAGCTATCTCAAGAATATCAAGTAATTAATGCTCAAGTTGTGGAAGTATAAAAGGTAACGAAAAGAATAAAAGGAACAAGATTCCTTTGTTGCCATAAATGACTCCAAAACGAGGAAAAATCATGAGTAGATGAGAAGAGAACATAAATCATATGAAATTTGTGGAGTGACTAGAGGAAAGAAAAGCAATAAAGTCAATCATTCAAACCAAAAGTCCTATAAGAAGCAAATGGTCAAAGAAGTAAAGAAAATTGAAGAAACTTTTGAAAGAGATGATAAGTTTCTACCCATCTATCCAGTATTCTCCAATCATAATTTATTTGATGTGGGAGATGTATAAAGCGTGGAAGGTTATGCCAGAAGATGGTTGAGACCAAGAAGTGAAAGCAATGGAAATTCAATAAAAATGGAAAAGGTTTTTTTCGTGAAGAGCTTAGTCCAAGGAAAGGATGAGAATATTGAGGAATTTCTACCATTCTCAATCAACTCTGATGGCCAACTTACTCATCAAAAGACCATTGGAATTGATCCTTCAAGACCAAGTGAAAGATACAAGAAGGGAAATCCATGGGTAATCTAAAAGGTCAAGTATGGTGCAAACTTGCAATGTTTACGGGCATCATACTGACTCTTATCAAGAAAGATTCTCTCCTGAGCCATTCCATGTACCAGACTGTAACCTAGTTTGGACAAGACTTTGTTCTGTACAAACAAAAGTATGCTGAGTACTTAAATAAAGGAAAGAATAAGGTTCATGATGGAATACAAAATTGTGAAACAACTAAGAAGATAGGGAGTACGATTACCAAGAAGCCATTTGTGAAGTGTCAAGGTGTTGAAAGATCATGTATTTCTACATATTCAGTCCCAACTGATAACAAAAGACAAATCAAGTGGAAGGTTTTCAAGGGAAAGCCTGTAAATGAACTTACTGGTGATGAAAAATTACTCATGAAACATGGTTATGAACCACAAGGGTTCTTGTGGAAGCCAAATGATGAAGCTCCGAAGATAATCATCAAAAGGGAGACATTAATTGATGAATTCATAAGCATAATTCCCTATTTTGGAAAATCATTTGAAACTGGTTATGAGACTGATGAGTCTTGTGAATTGGTTTATGAAGATCCAAAACCAATTGCAACTATTTTGGTTGCTGATGATTTACAACCTATCATAGCTTGTGATTCATTACTTAACTGGTCACTTTATTTTCATTTGTGCAGGTAAAATCCACAAAAATCAATGGGTATATGGATAGTGGATGTTCCAGGCACATGACCTGTGACAAGAGATCACTGGTTAACTATGAAGAAAAGTTTAAAGGACCATTTGCTTTTGGTAGTGATGATAATGGTGGGAAGATTGTGGGCAAAGGCATTCTCGCAAATGGGAAACTCTCGTTTGATAATATTTTTCACGTTGAATGTCTTTAATATAATCTTTTGAGCATATCACAAATGTGAGATAAAGGTTATGAAGTTGGATTTGATGAATCTCATTGTTTCTGTGACAATCGTCAATTTCAGGTTAACTCCGTTAACTCAACTCCGTCAATTCAAACTTAAGATCACTGGATCTATAACGCACACCTCATTACATTTAAACTAGGGTTTAAATGACGCTTAACACTTACTACATGTGTAGTGTTTCGGGAATTGCACCGAAACGCAAACGAGTTGACGCAAACGATTGATGAATAAACGAAAAACGTCGAAACAGTAATTATGTGATAATTATGTGTTAGACTTATGTGTTATGTGATAACATGGTTATAAACGTTAACTCAATGTACTAGAACTAGTTAGTTAGGCTAGAAAAGCAACAATCGAAAGTTGAGGGACTTGAGTGTAACATAGTATCTTTATAAATACTAATAATAAACCCTAACTATTATTTTCTCTCCCACACAAACACCGATCGGAACCCCCCCTTGGTGACCTTGGCTGCCGTCGACTTATACACACATATATACAATCAATTTCAAGCCTTTGATTGAAGATTAAGGTGCTAGGAAGGTATAATCGACTACCCTATGCATCCTTTATACTTGATTTGATGTTTAATGGGTTAATTGAAAACCCTAGATGGCCGATTATGTGTGTGTATGAAGTTAATATGATTGTTGTTGATTTGATGATGATTTGATAACTAGAATTGATATTGTTACATGTTAATTGTTGTGTCTTTGATTTGAGTTCAAACAAAAACCCTAATCATGAATCTAATGTGTAATTGATGTGCATGGATAGTGATTATGGAGTCTAGAGTGTTATATGAATGCATGATGGTCCATAGATAGTTAATATGTTGAGTTTGGATGCAAACAGTTTCTGGACAGATTGTGTTATTGATGTTTAATTGACTGTAATGAAGTTTAAATGTGAAAATTGGTTGAGATTATTGATACTACAGTAAACTAGGTTGAGTCTAGTTTCTAAAGAATATAAACTTGTATTTTTTGGACAAGTAGAGGTTAACTTTTATGATTTTACAAAAACATTGTGCAAAGCTGAGTTGTTAGACCTGCTGTTAGGTTGTTTTGTAAATGTTATATCTCATGAACTACGAGACCAATTAGGTTGGTTCTTCTTCTGGAAGTTGACGTATTGAGTTAGGAACCTAACCCAAGTGGTCTTGCATTTATTGGATTTTTCGTTTAACGGGAATTGCAAATAACATTCTGTTGCGCATGAATTTGACTGTTATGAGTTTGCTGTAATGATTTGATGATTATGAGAAACCTATGTGGAATAAAAATATATTAAAATATGTTCTGGAAACCTAAGACATATATGCTTTTGTGATGATTTTTGGTAAATTAATTGTGATGCTGTGATCGGTGAGATAGTACAATCTTTCAAGTAGAATTTCTGTCTCGGTGAAACTAGCTGCTGAATTTTGTGAAAATGCATGAAACATGATAATTGCTAGTTAATTGTTATGTTTTGATCAAATTGCCCCTGCGGGGAATACTTGCTAAATAGTTGTCGTGTTTTGACCAAATTGCCCTTGCGGGGAATAATTGCTAGTTATGTACATTATTAATACATGACACATAAATAATTGCTCACACACGTATCGTATCACAAATGTATTTGTTAAAGTCACACACAATTCACAAACGAAACACGAAACATGTTATGTGCATAGGTATTATGTGCCGGGTCTAGAGACTCGATAATATTCCGACACTTAGAAAAATCTCTTTGTTGTTTTAGAACGCTAGAGAGAGTTTTTCGGTGACGCGCATCTTGGTGATTTAATTTGGGAATTTCTTCGCAAACTGTGAGTTTCACTTTCCCCTTTCAAACTTTTTAAACGCTTTTCACTTGGGGGAGATAACATACTCCGAAAACACATTTAAGATTTTGTTAATATAGATTATATATCACTTGTAAAGACTAAGTGGTAAACGCGTTAACTAAAAGTCCTTCATTCACATCGAACCGTTTAATATTGGATAATAGCGAGTCATTGTTGTTGGTACATAAATGTCAGTAGTTCATATGTCTAATGTCTGTAATCGAGTCTGTAATATTGTTTATGTATTTGTTTGTTAAAGCGAAGTTGTTGACAAGTTCGCTTAGGCGAACTTGTTAACCAAGCGAAGTTGTTGACAAGTTCGCCTAGGCGAACTTGTTGAACGAGCGAAGTTATGGACAACTTCGCCTGAGGCGAAGTTGTCGTGTATTTATATAGGTTACTGTTACTGTTTAAGTTGTTGATTGAGTTGGTAAATTTATGTGTAATTCAGTGAGTCGAGTGACGTGAGGTCGAGAGTCTGTAAGTATCACGGTTTGAGTTATTAATATAACGTGAGTTTGTTCGTATCGTGTTCGTGTGTTTGTGTTCTACGTCCGTAACGATCTACACAGGGATTCCGCACCTGTGTATATCGGGATATCTCGTGTGATCCGTCCAGGGAACCTACAATTGGTATCAGAGCGTTTGCTCGATTGTGTGGTTCGGGATATTCACGCGGGTGTATAATTTGTCTCATTTCGGGTATTCACGGGACGAGTTTTTGGTGTTTTTGCTCATCCTAGCCTCCTACCAGTGTGTTCAAACCTTTAAACCGTCAAAAACGTCGTTAAAATCCGATTTTCAGATCTGCAGAAAGTTTAAGTTCGTCTGGCGAAGTTGCTGTTCATTAGGCGAAGTTGCCGTCAGGATACGTAGGGTTTCAGCGAAGATATAAGGAGAAGCGAAGTTATTTACAACTTCGCCTACCTCCTCAACTTCGCCTAACTCAGCGAAGTTCTCATCAAGTTCGCCTAGCTCAGCGAAGTTTTCTTCAAGTTCGCCTACTTTCTAAGTTCGCTTACCCTAAGCGAAGTTATTCTCAACTTCGCCCAGTCACGCAAATTCAAGAAGTATCCAGCGAAGTTATTACTTAAGCGAAGTTACCATTAACTTCGCCTACAGTATTGTTCAGAGGAAATTTTTTTTTTTTTAACTTCGCCTACTCAGAATTTTTCGGGTTTCTTAGTCTTCAAGAAGGATGTCGTCGATCAACATTTCGGAGCTTGTAAAGATGGAAGTTGAAGCGGGGTCAGCTACAAAGGCCCCAAGGTTGCTGAAGGGAACCGATTTTGTCGCGTGGAAGGATCGGTTCATACAATACGTTAAGTACCAGGATGCGAAAATGTGGGTATGCATCCAAGATGGATATATTCCACCAATCATGGAGTATGAGGGTCGAGACCAAATCAAGAAATACAGTAAAATGGAAGAGGAGGAGAAAAAGATGTATGAAGCCGAGAGCAAGGCTCATGCTGCAATCACAATGGCTCTTCCACAGGAGATCCTCCATACGTTCAGAAAGTATACATCAGCTAGAGAGCTTTGGGAAGCTCTTGAGAGTAGATTTGAAGGGAATGTAGGTATTCGGGCTTCAAAGATAAGTTTTTCAAGACTCAATTTTCAGTCTTTAAGTACTTAAAGAACGAATCTCTGGATGACATTATCACTCGATATTATCATCTAATGACTGAATTGAGTAACTACTCCATTTCATACCGAGAAGAAGAGATTGTGGAAAAACTTCTCGATGCTCTCCCACCAAAATGGGAGATGTATACTGTGCTGATGAGGGAAGACAAGGACTTCCCTACTTATGATCTTGAAACCACTGTCAACAAGCTCAGAACTTTTGAGCTTAATATGGTAAGAAAAGAAACATCTATGGATCAGGTTCAAGATCCAGGCATGTACGGTGCTAAAGTAAACTCCAATTCAAGTTCAAAGACTGATTCTGCCGCCTACTACTCGAAGGGTGAGTCGGGTGCCAATTCTTCACAGGAGGGGCATGTGTCAGTAAACTCTAATGGGGATGTTTGCTTTGTTGCGGGTGGATCAAGTGGTACTCAACAGACAGCAAGCAAGAGTAGTGGATCTTCAAGTTCCTCAAGCAATAATTACACTAAGATGCCAATGAGCGTCAAATCTGCTGAAGAGCAGTTTGGCCTCTATGCTTCATTTGTTGCTTCATATGAAAACTATATTCAAGGAAAGGTGGTTGATCCAGCAATGCTAGATGAAGACTATGACCAGATCGATGCAGATGATCTGGAGGAAATGGATTTACAATGGCAGATGGCCATGATAGTGAGGAGAGTGAAGAAGTTTATGAGAAAGACGGGGAGAAAGTTTGTTGGTGGCAGGCCAGGGTTCGACAAGTCTAAGGTGAGGTGCTATAACTGTCAACAAAACGGGCACTTTGCCAAAGAGTGCAGAAACGAGCGAGTTGAACGTGGTCAGGGCCGGCCTGCACAGCACACTGGGAATAGTAAAGAAGTCAATGCCATGATGTCCAGAGAAGCAGGTGAAAACAACTGGAACCTGCATTCGAATGAAACTAGTGAGCAGGCAAATATGGCTAAGGTTGAGAATGAAGAACGTGAGAAGATTACCGGAGAAGAGAAAGCTACTGGTAAGGAAAAAGCTTTCATGACAGATAACAAGGATCAACTCTCCGAGGTAAGTTCCAAATCTATTTGTACTAAATGTGAGAATTTGTCTGAGCAACTTGCTACCATAACTGATCAGTATGTTCGTTTAGATGCTGAATTTAAAACTCTTAAAGAAGATCATCACTTTATGAAAGCAAGAGAAAACAGTTATAAAGTTAAAATAAAAGCGTGTGAAAAAGATGTTAAAAGCTTAAAAACAAAACTTGCTGAAAAAATTGAAGTAATTGATCTAAGTTATGAGGTTTTAGAAGAAAAGACTAAACTGATTGCTGAACGACAAAAGCAGATTGCTGACCACCAGGTGAAAGTGGTGGAACTGAACCGAAAACTTGAGCAGTTCAGAAATTCCTCAGCTATTTTTGATCACCTTGTTAGTGATCAAGGTACCTCTACAAAGAGGGGAGGAATTGGTTATCACGAGGTTCCACCACCTTATAACCATAATTACACTTTTAACCCTAGTGTTCAGAAATCTGTTGATTTTGAAGTTCCTCAGACAGTTCCAATCAAGGTTACGAGTAAAGAAACAAGTGTTAGTAGTGGCGAAACGAGTTCGCTTGTTTCAAGTGAGAAAATTTCTGTTACGAGTCCAGTCTCATCAGATTCGGATAAGTTGTCCGAATCGGGTAAGACAAAAGAGAAGGTAGTGTTACCCACTGGTGGAGAAAAAGATAAAACTTTTAAAAAGAGTACTCCACTCAACCCGTACGTCCCACCTTATGTGAGACGAACGGCCGGTAACACAGCCTCAACATCCAGAACAACATTTGAAAAGAAAATGGAGCATAGGTGTTGTTTTAGGTGTAATAAGTTAGGACATCTTGTTGCAGATTGCCCTCTGACGCCGAAATTCAGAGGTGTGAGGCCTACTAAAACTGAGCATAAGCCTATTGGTAATTTTAATACTGCTAAAAATGAAAACTCTTCAAAGTTCCGAAATATAACTAATTCTGGTTTTCACAGAAACAGACCTCAGTTTAACAATGCTAATAACCAAACTGCTAGATATAATGCTTTCAATACACATAGGTTTGGAAGGCCTCACACTCAATTTCCAAGGAGATTTCCTAATAGGACTGACAGGAATTATCTAGATGCTAACTTTGGAAAGCAGAAGTACGGGATGTATAGATCCAAGACCAATTGGTCTTGGGTCCCTAGATTCTAATCCTTTGCTTTATTGTGCAGGAACAGTTGAACAGGGCTGCCCACAGTCTTTGGATTGTAGATAGCGGCTGTTCCCGGCACATGACGGGTAACAAATATTTGTTGCACGACTTAAAACCTGTTCAAGGAGCGAGAGTTAGCTTTGCTGGTGAAAGTGGAGGAAGAATTACTGGAAAAGGAACGGTGTCAAATGGGAAAATGACTCTTGAGAATGTGAACTTTGTAGAAGAGTTGAAGCACAATCTACTGAGTGTGTCGCAGATTTGTGATAAGGATTACACTGTTCATTTCAAGAAGAATGAGGCGATCGTGTTGAAGTCTGGTTTTCAGATACCAGACGAGTGGATAGTGATGAAAGCTCCACGTGATACAAATACTTATGTGATGGATATGAGGTCTACTGAATTGGCCACGGGAGAATCATGTTTAATGACGAAAGCAAGCGAATCAGAATCCGAATTGTGGCACAGGAGGATGGGGCACATTCATCTTCGGAAGATGAACCACATTGTCAGGAATGGACTAGTGATGGGCGTTCCCTTGAAAAGTTTTAACTTTGAAGACAAATGTATTGCATCCAAGAAGGGAAAGCAACACAAGAAATCCCATCTCACCAAGAAGGTCAACTCAATTGCCAGTACTCTAGAACTGCTTCACATGGATCTCTTCGGTCCCGTGAATGTAAAAAGTCTAGGAGGTACTTCTTACTGCTTGGTGATCACTAATGACTACTCGCGATATTCGTGGGTATATTTTCTGAAATCGAAAGATGAGACGGCTCAAATGGTGAAGAATTTGATTACCAAAGTTGAGAACGTCATGAGTAAAACAGTTAAGTTCATCAGGAGTGACAATGGAACGGAGTTCAAGAATTTTGAGATGGAGATCTTCTGTCTTCAGAAAGGAATTGAACATCAATACAGCGCTCCGTATACTCCGCAACAGAATGGAGTGGCTGAAAGGAAGAACCGAACTTTAATTGAAGGAGCCAGAACTATGCTGGCAGATTCGAAGCTTCCTGTGATGTTCTGGGCTGAAGCAGTTGCTACAGCCTGCTATGTTCTGAATAGAGTGTTAACCGTTAAGAGACTTGGTAAAACGTGTTACGAGCTTATGCATGGAAGGAAGCCCAACTTGAGTGGTCTTGAACCATTCGGGTCCCCTTGTTCGATCTTGAAGAAAAATTCTAAATTTGGAGAAGTA
This sequence comes from Bidens hawaiensis, assembly GCF_021521415.1. Lineage (NCBI taxonomy): Eukaryota > Viridiplantae > Streptophyta > Magnoliopsida > Asterales > Asteraceae > Bidens > Bidens hawaiensis. The sequence continues at coordinate 76,456 of NW_027499557.1, read as the reverse complement.
GCCGATGAAGGAATATTAGTCGGTTATGTTGTTGGTACTCCCAACAGACGTGTCTTCAATACTTCGACTTGCAAGGTGGAGGTGGTGTGTAACACCGACATCACAAGTTACCAACCGCCAAAACCTAGCAATGGACCAGCTGAGCTCTTCGACTATGTTAAGCTTTTTAAGTCGTTTAACATATCGGATTTGGAAATTTCTGAAGAAGAAGAAAGAGCTGCGACGAAGATGATACTTGATGAGGAAGAAAATCTATTGCAAAGACAGCTGATTGATAAATGTCAACCTTCCTCATCAAACACTATCGGTACCCCTGCTGCCTCTGCTGAAGAAGAATTTATCAATCCTTTTCACTCTCAGCATGAAACAACCATTGATGAGATCTCTTCTAATTTGGAAGATAATTTGCATGTCGGTTCTGTTCCGACCACGAGAATTCATAAAGATCACCCTTTGGATAATGTGATTGGTGATGTATCCTCAGGTGTACAAACGAGAAGTAGCTTGAATGAACACACCTGTGTTTATACAAGCATTAAGGAGACAGGAATAATCAATGAATGCCTGTATACCTGCTTTATAAGCCAGATTGAACCGAAGAATTATCAAATGGCTTTAAAGGACAGCTCGTGGGTCGAGGCCATGCAAGAAGAGTTGGCTCAATTCGAGAAGATGGAAGTTTGGACTTTGGTTGAAAAACCAAAGAATATGCATGCGATAGGCACAAAATGGGTATTTAAGTGCAAGAGAGATGATAAGAGGATTATTATAAGAAACAAGGCGAGGCTAGTCGTTAAAGGTTTTAATCAACAAGAGGGGATTGATTATAACGAAGTGTTCGCTCCTGTCGCCAGGTTGGAAGCCATAAGATTGTTTTTAGCGTTTGCTGCTTATGAAAAGATGAATGTGTTTCAGCTAGATGTGAAGAGTGCGTTTTTAAATGGGAAAGTTGATGAGGTTGTGTATGTTGAGCAACCTCCGGGTTTTCCTGACCCAGACATTCCAGATCACGTGTACAGGTTGAGCAAGGCGTTGTATAGATTACATCAGGCACCTCGTGCCTGGTATGCAACTTTATCGGATTACTTGCTCGAGAATGGTTTTGAAAGAGGGAAAATTGATAGCACGTTGTTCTTCAAAAGAGATGGAAGCGACTTCCTGCTGGTACAAGTCTACGTGGATGACATTATATTTGCTGCGTCAAAAGTCTCCATGTGTCAGGAGTTTGAAGCCGTCATGAAGAAAAGGTTTGAAATGAGTGCTATGGGTGAACTAACTTTCTTTCTAGGATTGCAGGTTGATCAGAAGAAGGACGGGATGTTCATTCATCAGACAAAGTATGTTCATGATGTGCTCAAGCGCTTCAAGATGGAGGACAGTTCTCCATATGATACTCCAATCTGCGTCAATCACAAATTGGGTGCTGAAGTAGACGGTGATGCAGATGTGGACCCAACTCAATATCGGGCAATAATAGGTTCTTTAATGTACTTAACTGCATCTAGGCCTGATATAATGTTTGCTGTTTGTCTTTGTGCACGTTTTCAGGCAAATCCAAAAGAATCTCATTTGAAAGGTGCAAAGAGGATACTGCGGTATCTCAAGGGCAAGCCGAAGCTGGGGTTGTGGTACCCAAGAGGAGGAGACTTGGAGCTGGTCGCTTACACAGATTCTGATTATGGAGGGTGCAATCAGAGTCGGAAGTCAACAACTGGAGGATGTCAGTTTCTTGGTGGCAGATTGGTGTCGTGGCAGTGCAAGAAGCAGACTTCAGTCGCAATTTCAACCTGTGAGGCAGAATACATGGCAGCATCCAACTGCTGCTCTCAGGTTCTTTGGATTCAACAACAGTTGCGCGACTATGGTCTGAATTTCTTACTTACTCCTATTTGCATTGATAACACAGCTGCTATCTCAGTAACTAACAATCCCGTGAAACATAGTAAAACTAAACACATTGACATACGTCATCATTTCATACGGGATTGTGCTGAGAAGAAACTGATAATACTTGAAAAGGTGGATACGCTTGATAATTTCGTTGATTTATATACTAAAGCGTTTGACAAATCCAGATTTCAAAACCTTATTAAACTGAATGGGATGATCAATCCCGAGTAACCATGCTTTTCTTGTGTTATTTAAAAAAAATTAATAATAATAATAAAAAAAAATAAAAAAATAAAAAAAAACGTCCCTAATCGCTTAAAAATGTGTCGGTTACATCAGTTTGAAGGACTTGTCTTCGGATATGTTTTGGTCCTCATTTTCTACTTGTAGATTTTGAGGATAGCCATTAACCAGATTACTGATAGTGACCGGGGCGGTTTATGATGAGTTTTTTTCTTTCGCTTAAAATTAGTCAATCATACTTAGTTAGAAGGACACATACTAGTATGTGGTCGGTCCAGCTGATCCATTGGATCTTCGGGATAGCCGTTTACCTGAAGACTTTGTTTTGGTCGGGGCGATTAATGTTAAAATTTTGAAAGAAAAGGGAAATGAAATTATTTTTCAAGTCTGTTACTTCGTAAGAAGTTCGTTAGCTATGTTTAACAGAAAATTGATCCAACCTTGGAAAATGATAGATATACTGATTCTGTGTGCTTAACTAGTGAAGTTATTAGGCTTAAAAGGCCTTTAGGACAGTCATTGTATGTCATGGTAACTTTTTATGGTGCGTAAAAGTAGACGTGATACAAACTAAATCTACTTGATTTTATGTGGAAACTCCTTAAGAGTTTTGCATGTCTTCATATATATCTTTCCGAATGATAGGCAGAAAAGCGATTACCCGGTCATACACGAGCCCATGTGTGTTCTGATTCCCGTGAAGATAGCGTCTCAAGATACTGCAGTGATCCAGATTCAGGACTTGCAGTTAATTTCTACTTTGAAGTCTATGTTTATTTAAAAAAAAAAAAAAAAAAAAAAAAACATTTGGAGTTATTGAAACATATTAGTGATGATAAAATCAAGACTTTTCAAACTTAGAGTAAGAAGAAGAACGGGAAACAGATGAAGAGTACTTACAGCTTAATCGGACACTATGGGTCGAGGTCAATTCGGGGTGACTTGGGGAAAGCCAAATACGCTTTGAGGATAGATAGGAGGCATCAATAATTTCTGAGTTGTTGCCCACTTAAATTTTGAGGCTTAATTGAATATAACTCGTATCACAGAATGAAAACCATCTTAAGTTATACCTGCTTACAACCTGTCTATATATGTCATAATACAGCTAAACACGGATCTATGTGACAGTCACGTAGTTAGTATGATTCCTGTTCGGATCTTTTCTAAAACGTAGCAGTCTCTATCGAGACTGAAATTTGATCCCTTATACTTTAAATTTTTTAAGTTTTTGTACTTAGATAGTTTTATGATTTTTTAACCAAATTTTTTGTCTAACCACCAACCGAACCAACCCCGTTTTGATAAAAATTGGTGTTTTTACAGCCAACACATCAATATTTAACAACCAAAACTGATTGGGTTGGCAAATACATTACCTCACACATTACTTAACAATTAACCGAGTTTTCGCACTTTTACAACTCGATTAAAGGATTACCGGACAAATCAGCCCCTATACCATAAAAATTAATTTTGCTACAGACCTCACACCATTATAAAACTATACAAACTGATTGGGTTGGCAATTCCTTCAAATAGCACGCGAATGGCGACAATCAACGGTTTCAACACCCGAAAACCCTAACCATCGAACTATCAACAATTGACTAACCTAGACAAATCCAATGGCCATGATATTCGAATATGAAGCTAATGACATACCTAATAAGTTGATAGAAGTAAAAGCGCTAATTTAAACCCTCACAAGGTTTCGAATTTGCACAACCGATGCGTCCGTTCGGGTGTAAATAACCTATAAACAATGTTACCAAAAAACGTCCTCAAACATCATTCCCGAAAAATTTTCTCACATAACAAATCATACCAAAAAAAAAATAAAAGGTTCCACTAAGTCATACCTTTGAGTATAAGCCGATCTAAACCAATACACACAACATCCCAAATTGTCAACTAGAACAAAAACTTAAACGGTAATAACTTGAACATACGAACACCAATTCATGCAATCCACATATCCACGAACTCGTATCCACATGCCAGACCTTAGAAAATTATTGTGACCGATTACCTTAGCCTCCACGGCTGCCAGATTCCAAAACAGGCTCTTGGTTCGTTCGATTTTGCACGTTAACAGTCGAATAGCTCGAAACCATACCAAAGGAACTCCGTTTTGGGAAAACAATATACCCACGTGTTCGTCTCACCGAGCCCCATTGGAGCCACTAGTTCCCGACGCTGGAAACTGCCGCCACCATTGCCATAAAACGGAACCGCCAGCCGCATTGTGAACCCTTTCTTGTTTTGCTCTTAACTTGGTCATACCAACTCGAAATTGAGCAAATAATATATCCACACGACCGCGTCGCCGAGCACCACCACCGTATATTGTGGCCGCCATCATCAACCGCCGGAATTGCCACAGAAAATGTGATCAATGGATGCAAAACATTGAACACTTACCAGATTTTGATTAGGTTAAGCCATTCCATTATCTTAACCTCAAATAATCCTCCCATGGCTTGAATCCACTTGGTACAACCTTCGAACACCTTGAATTGTCCAAATCCAAATCAAAAAGAGTTGTATCATTTACTAGGATCAGAGGACGACCAATTGGATTTTAATTTGGATTTAACACCTTTGAACTCTATAGTTTGCTAAAAGTTGTTCCTTGCTCCCAAAGCTGATTAATTACACTTTTAAATATTACCACGAGCCCCACCCCCCTCCCCTGACTGACAACGTAACAAAACCTTCAATTGCACAAAACTATTCAAGTGTTCCTAACTCCCGGAAAATTGCGGGCGTTACACATGACATAGTTGATAATCAAACAAATAGCCAACGATATCAAAATCAAAATGACAAATTGTCAAGATTTGAAAATTTGTTTCAAAACTAGAATATGGGAAATGATATTGCATCAACATCAAATCAGAATGTTGAAGAAGCAGAAATGAACAATGAATCACAAGATTTGATGATTGAAGAACCTGATCTAAATGAATCAAACTTCTTCTGTTGAAAGAAATCATCCTGCTGAGAACATCATTGGTGACCTGCAGAAGAGTGACCAGAAGTTCCTATGAAACTGCAAACATTTGTTTGTATTCCGGATTTCTATCTCAAACAGAACCTAAGAACATTGTTCAAGAACTAAAGGACAACAATTGTGTAGAAACATTGCAAGAAGCGTTAGCTCAGTTGAGAAACCTGTGAGTTTGAGACTAATTGACAAGCCAAGAGGAAAGTATGTCATAGGCACCAAGTGGGTTTTCAGAAACAAGAAGGATGAAAGACGAATTATATTAAAAAACAAGGAAAGATTGGTTGCACTTGGATGTCTACAAGAAGAATGAAATTGAAGAAGTATTTTCTCCTGTAGCAAGGCTAGAAGCAATTAGAATCTTCTTGGCCTATGCTGCATCTAAGAATATCTGGGTGTTTCAGTTGGATGTTAAATCTACATTCTTAAATGGAAAGATAGAAGAGGAGGTGTATGTCACTCAACCTCCAGGTTTTCAGGATCCAAATAGAGTATATAAGTTTAACAGGGATCTATATGGATTACATCAAGCTCCACGGGCTTAGTATGATGAGTTTTCTAATCATTTGCTTGCTAATGTTTTTCAAATGGGAGACATTGACAAAACCCTCTTCTACAAGGAAAGAGGAAGAGATTTACTTCTATTTTATGTTTATGTTGACGATATCATCTTTGGACAAGCAGATGAACATATGTGTTTAGAGTTTGAAGAGGTCATGAAGTCTGAATATTGTATGAACTCTATGGGAGAGATGAATTTACTTATTGGATTGCAAGTTCAACAAAAGATGGATGGAATATTCATTTTCCAATCCAAGTATGTACAAAACATCTTGTCCAAGTTCAAATACCAAGATTTGAAGACTGCTTCTACTCCAATGGACACGCATGAAAAGATGGTAGCTGATGAAAAGGGGGAGCCTGTGGATCAACATGAATATAGAGCTAAGATTGGTTCACTAATGTATCTGATTGCATCAAGACCATATATCATGTTTGTTGTATGTTTGTGTGTGTGTGTGTGCCAAGCTTATCCTAAAGTCTCACATATGATGGATCTCAAGAGAATCTTCAAATACATGAAAGGAAAGCCGGACTTGGGAATTTAGTATCCAATGAACAATGCTTTTGATCTTGTTGCCTACACATATAGTGACTATGATGGATGCAACATGAGCAGGAAGTCAATATCTGGTGGTTGTCAATTCTTAGAAGACAGGCAAGAAGCAAACAACTGTGTTAATTTTTAACTATTGAAGCAAACAACTGTGTCAATTTTAACTACTGAAGCTGAATAAATTGTTGCATCTGCTTGTTGTGCTCAAGTCCTCTGGATTCAGAATCAACTGCTTTATTATGGTCTGAACTTCTTAAACACTCTAGTTTTAATTGATAACACTGCTATTTTATTCATTGTGAAAAATCTAGTTCAACATTCAAAGATAAAACATACTGAAATCAAACACCATTTCATTAGAGATTGAAATGAGAAAGGACTCACATAAATGAAAAGAGTTGAAACTAGTGACAACTTGACTGATTTGTTCACCAAGCCACTAGATAAGACTAGATTCAACTTTCTATTAAAAGCTTTAGGCATGATCAATTTGGATGAAGTTTGATTAATGATATATGCTCATTTGTGCTAACTGATTATTTGATTAAAGGTCTTAAATGAGTTGAAATGATTTAATTATGACTATATGTGTTTTTCTGATATCTGCAGTGATCAAAATGTGCTTAAATGAATATGTATGACTTAGGTATCTTTGATACGTAAGTATGAATTTGATTAAGTTTCATGATAGTTTGATGTGTATGATTAAATCTATTTTGAAATTTTTATTTGCATACTCATCTGATAAATTGATCATGATTGATAGTTTGAAATGCTTATGTTCTTACGACAAGTTAGACTATGCATCCTTTATCTTGATTAGAACGTCATGTTAGCCTACTTGTATTTATTCATTAATGAGTTATGCTGATTATGTTTGATTATGTAACTGTTTGCTTTTAGTCAAAGTTACTTTTGTGTTGAAACTTATGTAATTGTTTGATTATTTCAAAGATGTTTTAAAAGTGAAATGTTTTTGACAAAAGAGCAAACTAAAGGTGAGAGACATGATAAGATTATTTTGTTCAAGCTTTAAAGAAGCTTAAAAGGTTTTCAATGGAAATTGATCCAACCTTTTGGGAAATGATAGAAGATTGGTTATTTACTAATCATATGGATTTAATAGGATGAAAAGACTATTAGTGCAGTCATTGATATGTATGGTAGCTTTCCACGATGTGTAAAAATTAAGGTGTAGAAACGTAATGAATATGCTAGACTTAATGTGGAGATACATTGTTGAAATATGCATGTTTCAAGATAAATCTCTCTAAATGATACGCATAAAAGTTACAATACAATCATACACAAGCCTGTTCTGTTGGTATTTGGTAACTTAAAATGAATCATTTTATATATACGACAAAGAACAATTGAGCAAAAAGGATTATAAATCATCGAAAATTTGATAAAGTTCCAAAAGTGAGGGTTTAAACTAGAACTACATAGGTGCAGCATCAATGTAAGTCCTAAACACCTTGAATGTAAGGCATGTAAGTTCGTATTGCATGGCAAGTAAGTCGAACGTTCAACCTTAAAGTTTGAAAAGTTTTGAAAAGATGAATTAATTAAAGAAAGTTATAAATGTTCTGTCATTTAAGATATTTTGACCAAATAGTAGGGGGTTGAAGTCAATATGGGGTGAACTAGAGAAAGTCAAATAAGTTTTGAGAAGGGATATGGGACATCATAGTGCAATAAGTGTTATCCATTTATACATTATGCAACAAATTTGAATCTTAATCATATCACCAAACTAATGAAATTCGTGCTTAGTAAATACCTAATATTAACCTACCCAATGTGTCATAATAATGCTGAGAATGAAGTATTGAAGCGTGACTTAATCAATATGATCTCATGTTGAGATATTTTCATAAAAGAAAAGGATTTGAAATGATAAAACTGAAATTTGATCTCATAATGCACCATTTGCTCTTAAACTTTGAACAAAAAGTAAATATTATTTAAATTCAAGTATTAGTCAAAAAGTGTTGCATTATTACAATGAATATGTCTGAATATGTTCGAATACGTCTAAATATGTACTTTCGAGTAAGTTTAAATGTTTATGAGCTTGCGAGTAAACTATGTTGTTAATTTGGAGTTTGACTCATTCGAGCATACTTGATAAGTGTTTGATAAGAATATGTCTAACAATGTCTTGAATATGTGTTTCTAGTAAACTTGTATGTTTATTTGAAAGATGACTTATTCGAGCATATTTGATGTTTAACTCTTCAAGTAAACTTGGTAAATTTTCAAGCATACTTGAAAAAATTTTGATGTGATTATGTTTGGAATATGTTTGAATCATTTGTAAGTAAAGTTGAAGTGTTTTCGAGCAAAATTTGTTTTTCGAGTACACTTTATGCCTTGAGCACCCTTCCATGTTAAGAATTATCATTATAAGTGTTATCTAGCATGCTTGTGATTTTAAAGTATTTTTGAGTAAACTTTGTTCTTCGAGTATACTTAATAGCATATCATTGAATAATGTTAACTCTTTGCTTATTAAGTTAAATCAAGTAGACTTCAGTTTGACAGGATATTCGAGCAAGGTTTGCCTTTTGGAAAGCTTTGTATTTGAAAATTCGAAAATTGGGTGGTTGGCAACATTCATTTACTATACGCCAAATGCTTATAACCCTTACCCTCAAATATCCAGTTTACAATAGTAAATAGGGAATCTCTATCACTTATTCTTATTTATTTCTAACACTTTGATGTTTAATTAACTAATCACTACTATATGGCTGATAATTTGCAAATCGAAATGGATTTCAATCATGCTTTCCCTGATTCGTATAATCATCATCTATCAGAATTTGATGAAGACCTGAAGAAGGCATTGAAGAAAATTCAATCCTTGAAATATGAAGTAGAGAAGAACTCAGATGCACCAAAATAGGGGGAATTCATTAAATCTTCTATCAATTTATGACGATAATTGTTCAGATCATGAGAAAATTGATGAGTTTCTAGAAAAAGAAGAAAATCATGTGATTTTTATTAAAAGATAATAACAAAAATGAAAGAAAGAAGTTCAATGGAAAAGGAATTGCATTAGAAACTGATCAAATACAGCTCATTAATTCTCCAAAGAGAAATGAAGAAATTCTTTACATTTATGAATCTGAATTAAAAGCCAAAATGGTATTTGAGCAAAGAATGACAATAATTAAGACAGAGTGTTCCTGAATCAAATATTGTATGAGAAAGCGATTGAAGAACAAAGAATAATATTGGAACAGTTTGAGTTTGATAAAATACCAAGGTATAAATCTTACAATGTAAATGGAAAAGTGATCTGACAAGAAGTAATTGATAAATTATTAAATGATGAAGAGATTCCAAAGGGAGTGCTTGTGACACTACTCAAATTGATTCAAAAGAAGAGACACAAAAGGATACAAAAGAAAAATTAGATAATGTCCTTGAAAAGATCATGAAGGCCCTGGATGATGAAAATGATCAAAAGACTATCAAGCATATTGATTCAGCTAATAAAAAACTAAGAAAACTAGATGAACAGAAAGAGAAGATGAAAAATGAAACATTTTTCTATGTAGATATGGTGGGAAACAAAAATATCTTTTGGACACTGGAGTTCCCTTTGACTATGTGAAAATCATGACAAAGAAAGAAATCATGCGTAATTTCAAGGTCGTAAACGGAAAACTCCTTAAAGAAGAAAGAGCATTTGCTCAACTCAGTAATGAAAATATCAAAAGGGTGTACAAGAAGAAGACTCATCAATCAAAGCATGAGATATCTGAAATATAAGTATCTCCAGCAAAATCAAAGTCTTCACCCTCTAAACCCAAGGATGGAAAGAAAAGAACAAGGCTAGGTTATACCCAACGAAAACCAAAACCAACTTGTTTCAATGTGCCTGAAAATAAAAAAAGAGCAAAAGTTGCAGCCGAAAATCATTCAATCAATGATGAAAACTTTCCAAACGGATTATTTTATGATTCTAGAGCAGAGGATCTGAAAGATCTAACGAAAAATGGAAAATTAAGAGCAATATTTCTCAAGGAGGATTTTAGTGACTTTACCCTAGAGCAACTAACTGAAATGGCAGCACTGCACATAGGTCTACCAGTGCACAACAAAGTGAATTATTAAGATATTTTATCAGAGAAGACATCACATAGGTCTACCAGTGCACAACAAAGTGAATTATTAAGATATTTTAGGGAATAAGCAAAATTGGGATTTCTCTTTCTAAACAAAAGGAAAGGATTAGATGTATCAATTTCAGATGCTGAGAATCCAATATTTGTAGGCTCATCAAGCAAACCTTGTTATTTTATCAAGGAGTGTAGCAACTTTGAAATGGTAATGAATGCTCTAATCCCACAAGTCCAAAGAAATGAACAAATTGCAAATATTATTTATGATGACAGAAAGGAAAGGTTCTTGCTGAGAAAGTATGAGTGGAAGTTACTTCATGTAATTTCACATGACAATGAACTGAAATTTCTACTTTTGGAAATGTTATTGACATAAAGAGATAGAACCTACATTATGACTATCCCTTTTATTCTGAAATTTTCATGCTTCAACAAAAGGCAACAGAAGTAGCATGTTCCATAATCAATCAACTGAGAAACAAGAGAAAATGTTGAACACTAAGGAGTTCCTAAACTTCTTATGATAGTTAGTTTGGTTTATTAGTCTTTGATTTTACGTTGATTTGTAATGTACTAGTGACAACATTTGAATATGTAACCTTTTCTTTTAAGGAATATAATTTATTGCTTTTGAGAATTTTATGTGTATTTTAGAAAAGTGTATGTGATCAACATATATTTTGGTGCATCTGAGTTTGTTCTGATCTATGGGGAGACTGTTGGGATCAAGAGTTGATCAAGGAAGATTGGAATCTTCTTAACTTCCTTAAGAAAATGGCTAAGTATGGAATTCGAGCAAACTAGGAACTTCGAGCAAGCCTAATACTTATTCACGTATGATATCTTACCTCGAACAAGGTTAACTTCTAGAATTCTTCTAAATGTTTAGTTTGAGCAAACTACACTTCATCAAGCAAGGTTGTTCTTCAATCTAGCAAGGTTTGTTCCTGAACAAACTCTTGACTAAGCCATGCTTAAACCAAGTAATTTGGTGGATCGAGGAAGGTAGAGATCAAGTTTTCTCATTGGATATTATCGAGCAAAGTTTGATATTATCATGAAAATTGAAGTCTGCTTGAAGAATATTTTCTAAGGAAAATATTCTAAGTAAAGTTTGCTCGAAGAACTGTTCCAGCACACATATGGATTACAAGGTCTGCTCAATGAAGACAAAATCTTACTTGAAGTCATGTTTACAATTGTAATATTCTTGAATATGTTTTACAAATGATTGGGGTTTCTAGAAGGTGTCAGGTGTGCCTATTCAAGGAAAGTTTAGGTCACAGTTATGGGTATGTGTGAACGGTGATTGCGGCTGATTAGACATTCTTAGCGAAAATAATATTCTTGTGGCCTAACCTGACTTTACACCGTAGAAACCTAAAGATTATTCCTTTGTGTTAGATATTAATATCAATGGAAATCTTTTCAATATCTTGTGTGTTTGTCATGTTCATGTTACTTATGAAACATCTTGATTACTATTGTTTTCGTCTCTATTATTCAAAAGGATTTACATTAGCATATCCGTAACCGTCTTGTCAACGTTAAGTTGTTGGTTATGAGGTTGATAGTGTGACCAATCGATCCTGAAACTAGATCTTCGCTAAATCTATTTCTCTGCATTGTTATACATAGTAGAATCCCAAAACAGGCGGATAATGATAAAATATGTTGGTGTATCAGCAGAGATAGCGTAATGAATCCTCGATCATACTCCCGAACATAGCTCGTCCAAAGAAATCATCGACCAAGAAATCACATATGTTATGCTTCTTGTCATATGATAATTCAGCAACTTAAACCTCTTCAACAACTGGTTTCTCGATAGGTTGAGGTTCCTTACAGATTTGAACAACAGGTTGTTCCCGCGCTGGAATCTCGATATTCCTTTCGTCAGACATATCTGGAAAAATATAATATTAAGATCCAATTTATACTTTAAAATCTTATAAACTTTAACTAAAACTTAGTGAAATAACCTTCTGATCAAAATTATCTTAACACTCATTAGTTATACACTTGTTTTTTTCTAACGAATGATCCCATTCATTATTAGAATTTTAACGAATGAATTTGTTCGTTAAGATTTACTTTCAACATTAACGAATAAAACGTATTCGTTACAATGTATATTGAATGAAGTCTCATTTGTTATCCATATCACGGATGGTCTACTCATTCATTACAAATAACGAATAAGAATAGACGACTGAAATGTTTGACTTCAATTTGTCAAAGTCAAAATATCTAAGAACAGTTAGAAAGTCAACATGCATTTTGAAATACCAATCAAGCTTAAAACACAGTTTTATACTTTAAACTTGATACCATTGTGATCGTTATTTCATCAGCAACAAACCGTAACCATTATTTGATTCAGTTGGTCTCTTTTAAAGGTTAATTAGTTCATTTTAGTTTCGTCCAAATATTAGTCAAATTAGCACATCAAACATGGTTAAAAACTGATAATTCTTATATTGATGAACTCGTATTTACTTTAAGATCACACTACAATCACTCAACAAACGATTTGAGGATGTTTGGGATTTTTATAAAACCTGAGCAGAGTAACCTTTGGTATTTTCAGTTTTCAAGCAAAATAGATTTGAATGAATGATGCAGCGTACAATGAGAATCCGAAGGCTAATCACGTTGGTTCTTGAAATACCCGTGAAGATCCTTCACAAACCCCCAAATCTGACCCAAAAGTCAAGAACTTGAAAAGCCAAATTTTTTTTTTACTAATTCTGATCAATGTTCATTAGGTTACATTCATAGAATATTAATAGAGAAGCCAAAATAGGCTTGGTTCGAAATAAACAACCAAAGGCCCAACAACAGCCCAAAACAAAACACAAAAAGTAGACGAAAAACACAAAAGTGGCCCAAAAGTGTATCTAGAGGTCTTATTTCGGAAAATTAAATGGGATAACTCGCTTATGGCGGTTACCACAACGTGGCCCACGTTCCAACGGTCGTTTTGACTGGTAGAACGCCTGAAACGGAGGCCCGTAGCCCAAGTTAAGCCCATTTTCGTGTAGCCCCTTTAGAAGCGCGATCTTTGGCCTCCAGAAATATAATGTCCCGGTCTTCTATACATGGGCCCGCATCAATGAATTAGGGTTCATTCATCGGATCAAGACTTTTATATGTTGTATCGGCACATTACCCTAGGTGAACGAATAAGGCTCATTGGTTACAATTAAGTATACAAACATGAATGTACCATATTCGTTATCATACATTAGTGAATAGCCGTTCATTCGTTGTTAACCATTAATGAATGTGAACTCATTATTTACAACAGTGTAACAAATGAAGTAGTTACTTTACAAATTTTAATTTTACCATTTCAATACCAAATAAATAAAAGATCAAAGCCAAGTTTTGATACAAATTTACTTTAGAATACCTTAAAAATTTATCCAAAAGGTAAAATCATTACATTATGTTAGGTATTATATTTTAGACTGACACATCGAATCGTTACTCGTTTATAATGAGAAATTAAAGAAAGATAACATAATATTATAACGAGTAATTGAAGCATTTGCCGGGTAAAATATTATATTATATTTTATTCAATTAGTCTTATCCAAGTGGTGGTGGAGTGAAAACCAAGGCACAAGACTAGTATAAATAGATTATTTAGGTCATATATTCATGTCATGTGTGCATTGTGAGATATTTAATTGTATTAATAGTTTGCCCTGGGGAAGAGCTCTCCCCGGGTGGACGATCATTTTATGTATGTATGTATGAGTGTTCTTGATGAGAATCATTCGATTAATGAAATCATGCTACTACATCTATCTTTTGTGTTTCGATTACAATTGTTCATCCTATTATTGATTGATAATCGAATCGAACTGTCCACATCCGTCCATAATTATCATTCAAGAGTGAATACTTGTTACGATTCGATCCCGGAACCGAGCTCGTTTACACATGTCCGTTCACGAAACACGCTTCCGCACCGGGGCTTGGTTATGTCAGTTGGAGAGCGAGGTTACCGAATCGTTCAGACAACCGTTGAATTTGATTCAATTCGCTCTTGAATCCGCCATGGACGTTAAACAATGAAGTTTGTGGAAGTTTTTTTGTCGGTTTATGCATGGATTTGGATGAACTTTGATGATTGAAGCATGATATATGTGAATTGATGTTTGGGTGGATGAACATCCATTTCATGTTTATGTATTCAGTTTTCTCCAGATCTACAATATTCGGTTCATTTTTGTTCAAACTCGTTTTTGTTTGATGCTTTGAATATGAAATTTTGGTTATATTGATGGATGATTCGTGTTAGAATGATGATTCTAATGATATGTACTGATTTCTATGCTTATGTTCAAGTTGTAAGTGTGCAATTTCATATCTTAAAATTATGGTTCAAATGTGTTTAAATTGGGGAAAAAGATTTTCATGTACTCAAGGATTGATGATGTTGTTTCATGAGTATAGAGCAGTCACAAATTGAAGGTTTAAGTGTTCGGGTAGATGGAAAAAATATTCACAAGATGGTTGTGTTCGAATTGAAATGGTAGATGTTGATATGATATCATGGTTCGTGCTATTGTTCATGAGTTGCTACAGTGTCGTTTTGCTGTGCACGAACAGTTGCTGATAGTTAACGGGTTGTTTTATGTGTTCGAGCAAATACAGATCAAGGATTGAGTGATCGACTACTGCTTTTACATCTGAAATTTGGTTATTTGCTGCTGAAAGTTGCAGCTGATATGTTA
Organism: Bidens hawaiensis; assembly: GCF_021521415.1. Lineage (NCBI taxonomy): Eukaryota > Viridiplantae > Streptophyta > Magnoliopsida > Asterales > Asteraceae > Bidens > Bidens hawaiensis. The sequence continues at coordinate 61,309 of NW_027499557.1, read as the reverse complement.
CAATAAACGTAAACAAAAGCTGTTGCTAATGCAGTTTATTCTCGAGCATTTAGCTGCAAAAATGATAAAGTTCGAGTGGTTATTTGCTTATATGTTTACTGTTGCTACACGTTTAAATTAGTTGTTGTTGCACACATTATATTGGGCTGATTTGTTGATGTTAAAAACGTGCTATTAATGTGCTATTTTGGTGCTGAATTGCTGTCAAAACGTGCTGAAACACACTGTTTAATTGCTGAAAATTGTTGAAACGAACAAAAAGGTGCTGATTTTGCTTCTGTTTGCTGTTTAAAATTGCTGAAATTGCTGAAACTAGCAGTTTAAGTGCTGAAACAAGCTGTTTTTGAGCTGAAATTGCTGTTAAAAATTGGCGTTAAAGAGCTGATTATTTGCTGATTTAAACGTGATGTTAACAAGCTGATTAATGATGATTATGTTGTTGAAATTGTTGATGAAATTGCTGTTAAAAGTTGCTGAATGTGCTGTTAAAAAGGGTTGTTATTGAGATGATTATGTTGCTAAAAGATGCTGTTAAAAAGGAGTTGTTAACGAACTAATTCTATTGCCGAGCTAAAGCAAAGCAGGGGTACTTTAGTCTTTTTGCAGCTGGGAAAGTTGGAGTTTAATGTGCCAAAAAGTTAAGTATTGATTATCCGAGCACACTTAACCCCGAGCACATAATCAATAGTTGCTCCGAGCACATCTCTTGAAGGCCCGAACGCTTAAGTTTTGTTTCAAGCACAAAGTTTTCTAGCCCCAAGCTCAAGAATAAAATTTTTAAGGCTTCGAGCACATAAAATTGGCCTCGAGCATATCATGTATACTCTCGACCACATGTGTAAATTCTCGAGCATGTCTTGTGAAATTTTTTTTAAAGAAAAATGTTATGGCATATTCACGAGTGAAGAAACGTGGATCTACTCACTGGTAGCAGATCTACTTTCCTCGGGTATGATTAAACTGTTTCACCGATGGTTCCTCTGAATCCGTGTTCTTCCACCTACAAAATGAACAACGCCGTTACTTACCCCTCAGAAAGGGACAGAGGGGTCCTCTTTGGGGTAACCCTCCGGCGTGAGAATCAGTATCTTTGTGGAGAAGATAATAAAGTGTGAGTCAGTGAATCTCAAGAGTATTGCTGAATCGCTGAATACTCTTGATTGTGTGACTGTGTGTTTTCTGTAACTGACTGTGAGTGAATATAATTCAATATGATTGAATGTGATATCACTGCTTGTAACTGTCAATGATTGAGTGTGAATGTGTCATAAAAGTGGAGTTGATGCTGTATTTATAGTGCTAGGGTTACCACCGGTTGGGCTCAACCTCGTTGGCTTCCTCCAATCGCACTGCGCCACGTGTCCTCTGGGACACCTGGCGCTTTCTCGTTGGTTGTAATCACGTGGTAACACATGTGTCATGCTGAGTTGTCGACCTTTCATTCGGCAGCTATCAACATCAGCATATTCTTTCTCCTTAAAAAGATACCTTCTGGAAGGTTGTCTGATGTGCACAATCAAGGTTGCCCTAATCCTGATTTGGATAAGGACGAGGTTGATTATGTGCACGTATGATATGCGCTCACCCTGAGGATGCGCGGGGTCTTCTCTTTATTCTCACGCGCAGATATTTCATGCGCAGATGTGATATGCACGAGCATGTGATATGCGCCGCGCGCTGATGCGCTGCGCGCATATGTGATGCGCGAGCATATGTGTGCCTGGGCATATGATGCCTGAGCATGTTTTGTATGCGCCATGCGCATAGGTTTTGGCTTTGTGCCTTCATAATGTCTTTATCTTGTGGGTTGACCCGCCTTGCTTGGTGTTGAGGCGGGTACAAACCTCTTCAAGCCCCCCCAGTCTAATGTGTGTCTTATCTCGCGCGAGCGCGGTAAGATGGATATTAGACTTACTGATTTTTGTCTTTTAATGGGGTTTTGTCGTTTTCCTGGTTGCTTCCATCGTTGCGCGAAGTTCTATCCATTTGGTTGAAAACGAAGGGTCCAAACACGTGGTTGGTTGGTGATGACGTGCGCCGTAAACGTGTCAGACGTTTCGTGTGCTCGAGGTGCTACAGTTGCCTTTCATGTCCCCTCACACAGCTGTCTTGAACACGTGTCGCACTCGCATTGGTTAGTACCTGCGAGTGGGGGCGCGTCTCTGTTCCGTGGCAGGTCGGTTACATCTTTTTGTCCCCTCACACAGCTGTTAGGGACACGTGTCGCGCCTTGGTTTGCTTGCCCCTGCGAGTGGGGGCGCGTGAAATCCGATCAGCTGCCATATTTCTCTCTCCTGGGCCTATAAAAGCAGGCCCTTAGGAAATTTTTATCTTCATCTTCATTGTTGCTAAAATTCCAGTTTCTGCTTTCACATTCTGATTTGAGTGCTTACATCGATTCGAATCCTCGATTATCGGCTATTACAGTTGTATGTCTGATAGTTCATACTCGTCTAGCCCTTCAATCACCTCCGTTGCCTCTCGAAGACGTCGTGTGAAATCTGTCGTGATGTCGACATTGAAGCAAAAGGGAAAGGGGAAGAAGGTTGTTGAGACCACATCGGAGGAAGTAGGGAGGACCAAGGCCACCAAAAGGTGGAATGAAATCCCCTGCAAATTGAAGCAGGCAGATCTCGACAACCTCATCACCTCTCAGGGCTTTCCCACCCTGTTTGGCTGCATGTTGCCTAGGTCCGGGCAAACGGCGGCGGACCCGCCTGCCGGCTATATATCCCTATATAGCCACTTTTTTACCCACTGCAACCTTCGTCTCCCGATGACAAGGTTTGTGGGTGCACTGCTGAAGTTCTATGGGATTCACATATCCCAAGTCCATCCGTTTGGACTCGTGCGCGTGACTCACTTTGAGTTCATGTGCAAATCCCAGCGCGAGGAACCCACTCCTCGGCGCTTTCAGTATTTTTATAAGGCCAAGATCCAAGACAATTGGATCTCTTTTATTCCTCGCAGTCAGAAGGTGAAGTGCTCCACTGTTTCATTCAAGAGCCTTCATGACTGGTCTGAGAGGTTTTTTTACATTAAGGCCGGTGTGATCCCCATCCGTATGACCATGCGCTCTATCACTTCTGCGCCTGCGGATGAGGGTGTCCTCAAGAACCCAACTGGCGCATGGGTTAAGAAACTGACCGCCGAACCATCCCCCGCGAAGAAAATTTGCGAGGAGGCGCTGGTTGGGGTCGGCATGAGCAGGCTCTGGGCCGACAGCGCGCTTGAGCCCGTTATCCAAGTCGACGGGTTGTGTAAGTTTTTTTTTTTTTTTTTTTTTTTTTTTTTTTTTTTTTTGCGCGAACATCGTTCTTTTGCTGATATCATTTAACTTGTCTTTGCGCAGTCACCAAGGATTACATCCTTGCCGCTTATGATGAACATGTGGAGGGCGGCTCCGTCGAACTTGGCGCTGGGGAGGTTGGTTTCCCGGATCGCTTCGATGACATGTTCATCCCAGTAGATCTGGATTTTGACTTTGACGGTGACGCGCCTGGTAAGCCTTCGCACTTCTGCTCATTCCTTTAGAATACCCAAGTTTATTAACAGTTCTGTCGCTTGTTTTTGTAGATGCGCTTGAAAACTACGAGCTAGAGCTCGCGGAAGAGGAGGAGGAGGAAGAGGAGGCGCCCCTACTAAAGCGCAAAGCTAAGGGGAAATCTGGCGCAGGGGCCAGTAAGAAACAGAAGAAAGATGACACCCCTGTCGCTCATCCCCATGCTCAAACGAAGGGACCTAAGGAAACCCAGGTGTTTACCACAAAGGTTTCTTTAGCTTCTCTGCCTGTGAGAGTGGGCAGACCTCCTGTCCACTTGAGGTATGGTGGCGTCGCCTCCTCCTTTCGCGCGGCTGAAGAGAGAAGCAGTGCCGCGCCTGCAACAGGTATACTTTATTTATCTTCATCTGGCTGAATTGTTATTAAACCTTTGCTCCTTTAAATGTTTGCAGAGGCAGGGACGGTAACAGATCAGCCGCAGGCGCCAGAAGGTGCCACGGCTGCGCCGGGGACTCCATCGAAATCCCCTGTTCTACCCTCTGAAAAGGGTAGAATGGATTTTATGGCGATGTTCGATGCGCGAACAGAATTGCGCCAAGGTAAGTTTTGCACATATGTCTTCTGAATTTTTCCCTTTGGAGTCAGTCATAAACAATTTTTCCTTGTTTATTTGTTCATAGGAGTTGTAGCTGGCGCAACAGTTGCTGGTGATACTCCTGGCGCCGCTGCCGGCGCCGCTGGTTCTGGTCCTGCTCCTGCTAGTGCTGAGTCTCCCCTTATTGGGATTACCAAGGAGCAGGAAACCGTATTGCGCGCCGAACTGGCGGCGTCGAGACCTCCCTCGCCTCCTCCTGCACGCAGCCCTCCCCGCGAGGCTGGTTTGGAGCCTTCCAGGTCGCAGGATAAGAGGCCTGTTGAAGAAGACGAGGAGGACGAGGGGGTTCAAGTTGAAGACTCCTTGGGAGACCGCGCCAGCCCTGCGATGCCGCAAGTGTTCGCAGCGCAGACTTCTGGTGGGGCTGGTGCTGACTTTCCTGCTTCATCCCCGCAGGTATGTATTGATTTGTTGGTCCGCTGCGCGTACCTCCATATAAGTATGTTTTATGACTTAGAACTTTTCTTGTGTTTTTGCAGGAAGGTGACCACGTTTACCGCCCGAGATGGAATATTAATGAAGAGAGTTCCTTTCAATCCATGGGCGTATGCGAGGACTTCTGGGCTCATGCCGTGCCTCCTACTGAAAGGAGGTATCAGGAGGAGCGCACCCGCGCGGACTTGCTGAACGACCATGTTTTCGCTGGGTCGGCTTTCTTCGCTGCTTCCCAAGAGCTTCGTCGTGATTATATTAAAGTACGCGACGCTCTTGTGGAAGCCCAGCGAGAGGCTAAGGTGGCCGCCTGGAACCTGTCTGATGCTCGCGCGCGAGCTGAGAAACTCCAGGCGGAGCTCAGTGAAAACCGAGCAAGTGCCAACACCGCATACATCAAGCGCGGGCATGAGCTCCAAGCTGCGCGGGAGAAGCAGCAGTTGGCGGAGGCCGAAGTTGCCAAGTACGCGCGCAGAGTGCGTGTCTTGGAACAGCAGGCCGAGGCGCGTGACCAAGCTATCGTCCAGAGTATCACTGAGAAATCATCACTGGAGAGCGAGGTTGCGCGCCTGAAAAGGGATTTGGCGGCCGCGCAGGCCGATAGAGATGAGGCCTTGGCGACGGCGGCGTCTAGCCAGGAAGCACTTGGTGCTGCGCAGGCGGAGAAAGAAAAAATTTTGGCGGCAGCAGCGTCTGATAAGGAGGAACTAAAAAAGACTAAGGAAACTGTTGAGTTATTAAACTCTCAGGTTCCTGCCCTCGAGACGTCTGTTGCTGGCCTCGCGCAGGATCGCCAATGGCTGGTGTCACAGGGCATGGCTCGCTGCGCTTTGGCGATGAAATATTCCGCCGAGTTTCAAGCCCTTGTGATGGACTACAATGCCGCCGCGCGTTTGGTGGGCCGAGCTGAAGGGTTTACGGATGGGTATGAGTATGGCATGTTGAGGAAGAACCCATCCGAGTACCCTTACAAGAGCGATGCGGCCTGCGCGGACATGGCCGCGGTGGGGGAAAAGTATATGAATACTCCCATCCCCATCCTTATGCAGGTACCTTGATCTTAATGAGTTTTACTTGACTAACTTTTCTAAGTGTTTTGTACTCATTACTTTTCTAATGATTTACAGATAGCTGCGCTTGCTGACCAGCCCGACCTCGGCGCGCTAAAGAAGTTGCTTGATGATTGCGAGAGGGCTGGTGGCGATGATGGTGGCGCGGGGGATGTTGCCCCTGCCAGCGGCTTTGGCGCGGCGAAAGAATCTGCTCCTGACACCGTTGTGATCGAAGACTCCAATGAGGAGGAAGAACTTGACTATGGTCAGTTCGGGGATGAGGAGCAGACCGCGCCAGATGCTGCGGGAGATGATGAGGGTGATGAAGCGGCTGACGTCGACGTGGAGACTTGAGAAGCCCTTCATCAAATTTTGTATATTTATTTATTTTATACTTGTAATTTGTAACTCATCATACTTGTAAATTTCGATCCAATGGAATGAAACTTGTTCTCTCCTTTTCACATCTTGCGCATTTCCATTCATCTCTTCATGTTTGGTTGTATAGATATAAGATATGCTTGCACGTTAAAATAAGAACAAGGTTGTAAGGAAATTATTCACTTAACCTCTGTTCTATTTTGTATGTGGTTTTCGCAGTATCTTGCTCATGTTGACATGCGCGCTAACTTTTCGTTATTTCTTTTTCGCGCGTCGTTGTCGCGCGGTATGGAAGTATGAGTTTAGCCATTACATGTCAGCTTGTGTTACTCAGATATCCACTATGATTCCGCGCGCGGCCTCGACCTGAGACCTTAACATGATATGGCATGTACTTTGCCTTAGTTGTGTTTAAGGATTTTTATGATCAGGCTACGCGGGATGTAAGATGGATGTTTGTGAGTGTTTTGAGCTAAGGCTCTTTGTTTTGGGCTAAGGCCCTGACGTTTTTAGAGTTAAGACTCATTAACGTGTTTGAGCTAAGGCTCGTAAGTTTGGGCTAAGGCCCTGGCGTTTTAGAGTTAAGACTCGTTAACGCGTTTGAGCTAAGGCTCGCGCATGTATGTTTTACTTCGCTTTATTTTGCATTGAAGTCAATATAATGTTGTCATATTGTTCCAATTTAATAAAGGAAGTGTGAAACATGTATGCAAAGGTAACAGAACAAATATTGAAAGATAGCGCGACAAATATTGAAAGATAGCGCGAATCATCATTCATGATGGCTTAAAAGCTTTGATTACAAATTTGAACTTTTTACATGAAGCATTTTCTAAGTTGTGCCGCGTTCCACGCGCGCGGTATCTTTTTTCCATTCAAATCTTTTAAAGTGTACGCGCCTTTCTCCAAATCTTCTGAAATTTGATAAGGTCCCTCCCAATTGGGGGACATTTTTCCTGGGGGTATTGCGCGACTAGCTTCATTGTTTCGAAGGACAAAATCATTTTTCTTGAAGTGGCACTCTTTAACGCGCTGATTATAATATTTTTCCAGCTTTTTCTTGTATCTGGCTTCATTAATGATAGCCGCTTCGCTGCGCCCTTCAAGCAAGTTAAGGTCCAATCTTCTTTCGCGCTCGTTATCAGTTTTGCTCATCATGAGTACCCTATGGGATGGGCATCCAATTTCTGCTGGGATCATAGCCTCTGTCCCATAGGTTAGGCTGAACGGGGATTCGCCATTGCTAGTTTTGCTTAATGTCCTGTGCGCCCACAGGACATTAGGTAACTCTTCGACCCAAGAATGGGATTCTCCCTCCAACCTTTTCTTCAGCCCATTTAGCAAACTTTGATTCGCGCGCTCCACTTGGCCATTCCCCTGAGGGTGGTAGACGGACGTGAAGATTTGGTTGATGTGCAATTCTTTGAGCCAGCTTGATATCTTCCTGTCGGTGAATTGTTTGCCATTGTCGCTCACAATTTCCATGGGAAGGCCAAAACGGCAAATGATGTGGCTCCAGATAAATTGCTTCATCGCCTCAGCTGTGATTTTTGCTAGTGGCTTGGCCTCAACCCATTTTGTGAAATAGTCTATCGCCACTACCAAAAATTTCACTCGCCCTTGCGCTTGCGGCAGGGGCCCCACAATATCAATGGCCCATTTGTGGAAAGGCCATGCGGAGGTGACTGGAATCAAGTTGTTCTTTGGACGCATGGTGTTTGGCGCGTAGCTCTGACATGCCTTGCATTTTTGGATTTCTTTTAGCGCATCCAAGTACATGCCTGGCCAATAGTAGCCTGAGCTCATCGCCTTGGCAACCACCATGCGCGGACCAGCGTGAATTCCACAGATTCCTTCATGAATCTCCCTAATCACACAGGTTGCTTCTTCAGCATCCAGGCACTTCATGAGCGGTCCAAGATAAGAGCGCCGATATAATGTACCATCAAGTAATTCATAGTTCTGTGCCTTGTGTCTTATCTTTCTCGCCTGTGCGCGATCGTCCGGTAACTTCCCCTTCTTCAGGAATTCCATTATTGGAGTTATCCAGGATGAAGGGGTTGTATGAATTACAAGGACCGATTGCGTTTGCACTGACGGGCTGCTCATTACCTCCACCCTGACATCTTTGCCAAAGTGATCAAAATTAGTTGATGCCATTTTACTCAACGCGTCAGCGGACTTGTTTTCGCTGCGCGAGATGTGTATGATTCTGAAGAAGTCAAACTGCTCAACGAGCTTTTTTGCCTGCTCTAGATACAGAGGCATTGTGTTCTCCTTGGCGTCATATAGGTCGTTGACCTGAGCAGCTACCAAGTAAGAATCAACATGCGCCTCTAGTCTTTTAACCCCAAACTTGCGCGCGATGCGCCGACCAGCCAGCAGGGCTTCATACTCAGCCTCATTGTTGGTACTCTTGAAGTCCAACCTGATAGCATAAGTATATTCATGATTATCAGGGTCCACCAGTTTGAGGCCTGCGCCGGACCCTTCGCTGTTGGAGGCTCCATCAGTGAATAGCCTCCAAACATCTTCTTCATCATTTGCTCGCGGAGGGTCTACCTCGCGCTGAGCTTCTTCAATCTTTCCGTCTGGGATTTCCGTGATGAAATCCGCCAAAACTTGACCCTTTATCGCTGGACGGGGCTTATAAGTGATCGTGTGTTCACCTAATTCCAGCGCCCACTTTGTCAGCCTTCCGGAGAGCGCGGGGCGTCGCAAGACTTGCTGGATGTTGTAACCAGTCAGAACTTCAATAGGATGACCATTGAAGTATCTATGGAGCTTGCGCGACGCGTGTGTTAGTGACAAAACTAACTTTTCCATGATGGAATAGCGCGTCTCAGGGTCTGTGAGCACCCGACTCACATAGTATATTGGCGTTTGTATCCCCTTGCGATCCACCAATAATACTGCGCCGATCGCGCGGTCTCCAGCTGACAGGTACAATGTAAGGGTTTCGCCAGGAAGTGGAGCTGTGAGCGCTGGTAACTTTATGAGACATTCTTTTATCTCAGTGAAAGCTTGCTCGGCCTCAGGCGTCCACTTGAATTGGCTCTTCTTCAAACAGTTCCTCAAGGTGTTAACGAATGGAGTAGATTTGCTGGCGTGGTTCGCTAGGAACCTGTTGATTGACACCAATCTACCATTCAGCTTCTGAACCTCTTTCATGGTGGATGGTGAAGGCATGTCAAGGATGGCTTCCACCTTTTCAGGGTTCACCTTGAAACCATCCTTAGTGACCATTACACCAAGAAATTTCCCCTCTTCTGCGCCGAAAGTACATTTGCTCGGGTTGAGCTTCATGTTAACCTCCGTTAGGCGCTGAAGAGTTTCCTCGATGTCTTTGAGCATTTGTCTCTCCTCCCTGCTCTTGATCACCAAATCATCGACGTAGACTTCTAGATTTCTTCCGATTTGTTCACTGAAAACCGAATCCATAAGTCTCTGATAGGTTGCGCCCGCATTCTTTAAACCAAAGGGCATTTTTGTGTAACAAAAAACACCCTTGTCGGTTCTGAAGGCCGTCTTGTCTTCATCCTGTGGTGCCATTTGAATCTGGTGATAGCCTTTGTAGGCATCCAGGAAACATTTGAGCTTGAATGGCGCCACGGAGTCCACCTTTGCGTCGATGTTTGGGAGGGGGTAACAATCTTTCGGACATGCTTTGTTGAGGTCCTTGAAGTCAATACACATTCTCCATGACCCGTTGCTTTTCTTTACCATCACAGGATTGGCTACCCATGTCTGGTATCGAATCGGGCGGATGATGTTTGCGCGCAACAGGTCCTCCACTTGCTCATTCATGGCCTTCGCCTTTTCATCCCCCATGATTCTCTTTTTCTGTGCAATTGGCTCCACCGACTTAAACGTGTTAAGAGAATGTTGCGCCAAGTCTCGCGGGACCCCCGTCATATCGGAGTGTTGCCACGCGAAAACCGACGTGTATTTTGTGAGCAACTTTTTCATTCTCAATCTCGTTTCGTCTGAAATGGTAGCGCCAATTGTGACCGTTTGCTCTGGGAATTTTGGGTTTAAAATCCACTTCTCTGGCGCATTGTCAGCCATTGTAAGTTTCATTCTCCCTTCCCGCGGCGTGCTTGTCACTGCGCACAAATGATCGCGGTAAACAAATGCTACGCCTGTTGGTGTAGGGATCCCCAATGCGCCGTGCGCTGGCGACGGTACAGCATTAAATTGGGCAATCGTTCCCCTACCCAGGATCATATTGTGGCATGACGTGGTGGGCAAGACCAAGAAGTTGACAACTTCGGCTCGCTTGTGCTCATCATCCCCCATAGTTAGTTCAAACTGAATCTGGCCTAGGGGATGTATGATTTCATTTGAGACACCACAGATTGGTGCGTTCACAATTTCGAGCCGCGCTTGGTCTGCCGGGTCTAACTTTCTGAAACACTGCTCATACATAATGTCAGATTCGCTTCCAGTGTCCACCAGGACCTTTGACACTTCGTAATGAGCAATGTGTGTGGTAATGACGAGAGGACTGCTTATTGAAGGGCCTCCCCTGATTCTTGGGAAGATGACTTGCTGCTCGCGCCAATCTCCGTGGATTTGCGCGCTTCTCTTTCTTGACGTCTGCCCTTGTCGTCCCCCCTCAGCCACACAGATTCTTTTGTACTTCTTGCTGGCAGAGGCTCCTTCCGGTTGCTCATCTTCTATTCGTTGGTTTTTTACCAAGTGAGCCAGCCTGCCCGACTTTACATCCTTCTAGATCGCATCCTTTAAATGATGGCATGCGTCGGTGTTGTGGCCCGGGGACCTGTGAAATTCACAATATTTGCCACTGTTTTGCGGTCCCTTGTAGTGTAGTTGTTTGGGGGGCTTGAATTGGACATTCTCAGTACTTAACACCTGTGAAGGTGTTTTAGTGAGGGGCGTCCATATTCTTGGTAGAGGTCTGCTAGGATCTCTGCCGCCCTCCCTCTTGTCACCCTCCCCGCGATTACGAACTTCTTTTTGGGGCTGTGGTGAGGTTGGTTGCGCTTGTTTTTCCGCGGAAGAAAAACTTGTTGGCTGCAACCTGGACCATACAGAGTTCTGTTTGGCCCTCTTATCTTTGCTGCGCGGTGACTCTGCCTGATGCGCTCTTTCTCTTGCCCTATCTTGGGCAATCTGTTTCTCATTTCTCGCGAAAACTCGCGATGCCTCCATTAACTTGGCCCACGTGGTGGGCATACCATCTTTGCTTACAAGAGCCCGGCGGAGTTGATCACTGCGCGCGCCTTGTATAAAGGCCACGCGCAGGAGCTGCTCAGTTATACCCCCGATTGCCAGGGATTCCTGATTGAAACGAGTGATGTAATCTTCAATCGTTTCATCATTCCTGCGTATGCAGTGCATGATGCCATCAGGATCGCGCGTGTGCCTGCGCTGCTGTACGAAGTGGGCTTGGAACTTTTCTAATAGTTCCTCGAACCCATCAATTTGCCCTGTCGGCAAGCTCTCGAACCATACCCGCGCTGCGCCCGTGAGGCAGCGAGCAAACATATGACACCATGTTGGCATCGTCCAGCTCTCTAGGTTTCCCGTGTTATAGAAACCTTGCAAAAAGTCATCTGGATCTGTTGTGCCATCATATTTGCCCAGACCACTTGGCATCTTTGTCTTGTGCTGGATGGGAGCCTGCGCGATGCGCGCAGTAAACTTTGAGTGTTTTACCAGGATGGCTGGTCTATAGGGTGTGGTTACGTCCACTTGCCCTCTGATCGGTGGGCTGTACGGCATGTGCAGATCCAGATCTGCTCTGGCTCCAGGCGCCATGTTCACAGGCGCGCGAAGCTGTGAGCCTCCTGCATGAGTATCCCGTGTCTTCCTCATGCTATGCACTTCTTCATCACTGAACTCAGTGTGTGCAGTGTGAACAGAATGTCCCTCTTCCGGCGCGCGCGGCCTCTTTGTAGTCTGCTTATCAAAAGCTTGCCTTTGTGCTTGGTCGGCTAGCTTCTTCTGCTTGACCATTTCGTTGTACTTTTCAATCAGACGCCGCTGCTCGTTTATGAGCCATTCATTCGGATCATTTGCTTCATCTTCTGGACCCATTGGTCCTTTCAGCTTCGCGCCGGCCATATTTTGTAACGTGTGATCGTCTGGAGGAGTTTCAGTCTGGCCGTGAGGGGTTGTGACGAAGGGACGGTTGCTGGTGGTACGCGTAGAATCACGCGGAACCCTCAGAACCTGCTGTCCGTCGTTAACACCCTCACGTTCAATATCCTCCAGAGCTTGATCAACGTTACGAACTCCAGAAACCATGGTGATTGATTTTTTTGTAGATCTGGATGAGATCTGATTGCCGTTTGTAACAGTGGATGGCGCCAATGAAGAAACGTGGATCTACTCACTGGTAGCAGATCTACTTTCCTCGGGTATGATTAAACTGTTTCACCGATGGTTCCTCTGAATCCTTGTTCTTCCACCTACAAAATGAACAACGCCGTTACTTACCCCTCATAAAGGGACAGAGGGGTCCTCTTTGGGGTAACCCTCCGGCGTGAGAATCAATATCTTTGTGGAGAAGATAATAAAGTGTGAGTCAGTGAATCTCAAGAGTATTGCTGAATCGCTGAATACTCTTGATTGTGTGACTGTGTGTTTTCTGTAACTGACTGTGAGTGAATATAATTCAATATGATTGAATGTGATATCACTGCTTGTAACTGTCAATGATTGAGTGTGAATGTGTCATAAAAGTGGAGTTGATGCTGTATTTATAGTGCTAGGGTTACCACCGGTTGGGCTCAACCTCGTTGGCTTCCTCCAATCGCACTGCGCCACGTGTCCTCTGGGACACCTGGCGCTTTCTCGTTGGTTGTAATCACGTGGTAACACATGTGTCATGCTGAGTTGTCGACCTTTCATTCGGCAGCTATCAACATCAGCATATTCTTTCTCCTTAAAAAGATACCTTCTGGAAGGTTGTCTGATGTGCACAATCAAGGTTGCCCTAATCCTGATTTGGATAAGGACGAGGTTGATTATGTGCACGTATGATATGCGCTCACCCTGAGGATGCGCGGGGTCTTCTCTTTATTCTCACGCGCAGATATTTCATGCGCAGATGTGATATGCACGAGCATGTGATATGCGCCGCGCGCTGATGCGCTGCGCGCATATGTGATGCGCGAGCATATGTGTGCCTGGGCATATGATGCCTGAGCATGTTTTGTATGCACCATGCGCATAGGTTTTGGCTTTGTGCCTTCATAATGTCTTTATCTTGTGGGTTGACCCGCCTTGCTTGGTGTTGAGGCGGGTACATACCTCTTCAACGAGCATTTCCTTTTCTCGAGAGAATGTTCTTTGCTCGAGAGCATGTCTAGTTGACTTTCAAAAGTCAAACGGGCCAAGATGAACCAAATGATGTATACCTGCTTATCCGTTGACTTTTGACTGTGTGTTCTTAATGAAAAATGTTTTCCCAAGTATGAGTGACCGTTTGGAAGTGACTTTTCTTGTCAACTCATATGTTGACTATGTCGGGTCAACGAGGGGTATTTTGGTCATTTTTGAAGATTTTTGAGCAAAAATTGGGCAAAAATCACGAAAATTTCACAACGTCAACAAGGTGCTTACAAAAACAAGATGGTTGATTTATCCGGATCATTTCAAGAGTTGACCATGTCAAATGTCAACTTTCAACCACAAAAGGTATTTTATTTAGTTTGTTTATTTCGAATTTTATCAACAATTAATGATAGGGATGGTCAAGATTGTTTGAATTGAATATGTTCACCCACACTTGATTTAAAGACACATTCGTTTATGACATTGCAAAAGAAATTGGGGAGAAAAATTATACGGAATTTCATTGCAAATTTTGGTCGAATCAGGTGAAAGACTCATTTTAAGGAAAATTTTGAGTTTATATCCTTTTGCTGTTTCGGATTAACTCGTAGTTGATCATTGATGTTTGAATCCTCGATCTTATACCTATACAAATATATCCAAAAGAGATAAAGAGAAAATGATTTGTAATGAAAAATGGGAGACGCTTATTGTGAGGGGAGAATTTCTATGAAAGGCATCGGGTTATGAGGTGATCGTGAAAGTGACTCGATGGCATCGGTCTAAGGGAGAGATTGTTGGGTATCGAATCGTTACTCGTTTATAATGAGAAATTAAAGAAAGACAACAAGATTTTTTAACGAGTAATTGAAGCATTTGTCTGATGAAATATTATATTATATTTTATTCAGTTGGTCTTATCCAAGTGGCGGTGGAGTGAAGACCAAGGCACAATACTAGTATAAATATATGATTTAGGTCATTTATTTATGTCATGTGTGCATTATGAGATATTTCTTTTTATTGAGAGTTCTCCCCCGGGGAAGAGCTCTCCCCGGGTGGCCGTTCCTTGTATGTATGTATGTATGTATGTATGTATGTATGTATGTATGTATGTACGTATGTATGTATGTATATATGTATGTATGTATGAGTATTGTTGATGAGAATCATTCGATTAATGAAATCATGCTACTACATCTATCTTTTGTATTTCGATTACAATCGTTCACCCTATTATTGATTGTTGATCGAATCGAACTCTCCTCATCTGTCCATTATTATCATTCGAGAGTGAATACTAGTTACGATTCGATCCTGGAACCGAGCTCGTTTATACATCTCCGTTCACGACACACGCTTTAGCACCGAGGCTCAGTTCTGTCACATTAACGTGCCTGCGTTAAAAAAACTTAACTTAAAAACGTGGAAAAATCTTTTTGTTTTCCTTTCAAAACTTTATCCACATAGCTTGGTAATCGAAAATAATCTAGAAAAAATATTTTTCAGTTTGGAATATTTTCAAAATAAAAACAAAAAAAATTTAAAAACTAAAAGTAAAATAAAATGTAAACTTCAAAAGAAGTAGATATATTTGTTTGTTGAGGAGAGAATCATATTGATTAAGAAATTCATCCATTACAGATTTATCTTTCGGCTTTATTATGATTGGCGTTAAATCCGTCATTGATATTATTATCTACTTAAATCTTATAACCAATTTTTCAGGAATTTCTGTGATTTGTTTAAATTTCAATTAGGGCACAAGATATCAGAAACTATCAACCTCTTTTCTTTATTCAGGTATAATTTGATTTTTACCATGTCACCTCAACTTGATTTAAACCATTAAACCAGTTGATCAAAATATATGATTTATAATATTCAACCATCTAGCAAATAATCCCCACTACAAGATATACTCCCATTATCAAGCAATACCCCGTGTTTCCTTTACAATGAATGAGTATGCATGATTTCATCTATTTGTCTTGCAGACATTGTATTCGTTGGGGTCCGTTTCTTATTGGCATTAAGATGCATGTAAGGGATGAACAATGTATGACTAAGAGCGTGCTTGATCAAGTCAGTAATGAATTTGTACAAAGTACAACAATGATCAAGTTTATTGACATACAAAGGGTTCGCTCTTAAAGCAATTTAATATTCACATTTATGAAAACCCAGATGATAAACCGCATAAAGACTCATGGTGTCTAGAAACTTGAAGAATCCCATCAATACAATATTTAAGGCCATAAGACCCTACAACGTTGAAGTGTTTACCATTAACTAGACGCTTATTTTAATTTTTTTATTTTTGGTGCTCAAACAGATTTAGGGCTTCAGTATGACAGGCTATTACACTTCTTCCTTCATCACCAAGATTTTGTAAGAGACTAAAACCTCTTTCAATTTGGCAACATTATGTTTGTATCACATACTCTACCTTATTTGTTTTTTTAAGACGTACCAATGCACCAATACATTTAAGCACACAGTCTTTTATGCATATTTTTATACTGAAATTTAGAATATAAATAATCAATGTACTATCATTTTCTCTTTTTGCTTCAAACTCATTTTGAGAAGCACATTTTTTAATGATTTTGGAATTTCAAAATATCTGAATGTTTTTAGATTTTCTCTGTACAAATTGAAAGCACAATATTTTTGTACTTTCCCATTTTTCTCCCCCTAAAAGCCAAAATATTGAAGAAAGAAAAATAAGAAACAAAATTGTACAAAAATATAAAAATGATTACCCAAGCTTTAGGATATCAACAAGTTATTTTAAACCTTTTAGACCAAGCAAAAAATTTGAATCTCATTTTATCAAAAGCTTTGGTAAAAAGGTATGCCTTTTGATTATCCGTGTGCACTTTTTCAATATAAATTAATTTCTTTTCATAACAATCACGGATAAAATGATAACGAATTTCAATATGTTTCGTTTTCGAGTGATGCACGGGTTTTTCGGTATGAAAATGGCAGCAGACTTATCAATAAAAATAGGAGTAGTAAGAAACTTCAAACCGGAATCCCGCAAATGTTGTTGGATCCAAAAAACCTGTTAACAGCAACTCGAGGCTACCACGTATTCGGGTTCAGCGGTTGAAGGGGAGGCCATTGTATGTTTCTTACATTGTCAGGAAACAAGCTGGTTTCCTAAGTACTGGCAACCCGTTGTCGTTAACTTGAAGTTGATCTTATAGTCAGAATTTGAGAAAGTAGTAAGATCGAAACTATCATCCTATGGATACCATAACGCGATGTCAGGATTACCCGTCTGATAGTGAAAGTTATGCTTCACAACCGCTAGATGAGTCGCTCGGGGACTCGTTTGATACCTGGCACACAAACAGACAACAAACGTTATATCAGGACACGATACTGTTAAATACATTAATGAACCAATCGTCGCTTGTTAAATGGTCGGATCAACGGTATCCTCCAATTCGTCCGGTGACAAATTGTGACCCACGGGAAGAGGAGTAAATGGGACTTTTTCGATAGTTATCTTGAATTGGTTCAAGACATCGTCCACATATTTCGTCTGATAAATAAAAATTACGTCTTCAGACTAATGAACCTGCAACCCCCGAAAGAAACTCATTTCCCTCATCTAGCTCATCTCAAACTTGGTCTGCATTGACTTCTCGAAGTCCTTACATAACTTGTCATTTGTGGAGCCAAATATGATGTCATCAACATAAATTTGGATAAGAAGCAAATCTTCTTCCATAGTCTTATAAAAGAGAGTACAATCCACAGGCCCTTGTTTGAAGCCACTATCAATTAGATGCTACACCAAGCTCTCAGGGCTTGGTAAAGACCACATAGAGCCTTGTTTAAACGATAAACACAGGCTGGATAGTCCAGATCTTCAAAACCAGGAGGCTGCTTCACATACACCTTTTCATGAAGTTCTTTGTTAAGAAACGCACTCTTAAAATCGATTTCATGGACTTTAAAATTGTTAAAGGTTGCATAGGATAGAAAAATACGTATAGCCTCCAATATTGCAACAGGAGCATATACTTCAGTGTAATCCACTCCTTCTTACTGAAACCTTGCACAACCAACTGTGCCTTATTTCTAACAATGACCCCACAATCATCCTTCTTACACTTAAACACCCATTTGTGGGGATAGGCTTCTTAACCCGATCAGTTTTATCAATGATATCCCAGACAACTAGTCGCACAAACTGTTGCAATTCTTCTTGAATTGCTTCTACCCAAATAATCTTGAAGTACCGGGCAATACTCATGACACCCAAAGTATGCATGTCAGCATATGCACACAATAATTTATCATCACATACATTAGATACCTCGTGTCATGTAAGAAGATCAGTATTAATATCACTAATGATGTTCTCTTGAACATGATACATATTAATCCAAAAAGTCGAATTCTTAGACACAACAACAGTGTCTTCTAAGTTAGTTATATTCTATTCAGCTACTAACTCATTCACTGTTTGAGAAGATTCTCACACAAGTAAATCAGTAACTTCTGGAGTTTCAACAAATGGAGCAGAAGAATCTTCGAAATGACCATCATTTGAGGAAACGGAAACATCATCGGATGTCTCAGGCTGATTATGTACAACAACATCCTCATTAATAGAAGATCTTCGTATGGAAAATAGTTGTTCTTACAAATAAGCAAGAACCCAATATTCATTTGGTACCTCAACCAATGGAGTAAACGACTTAAATAACCCCTCATAGTCAAACATCCAATCTGGTCCCTTACCGGCAGGTGGTGTATTATATATTTGACAATCCATATGATACAATTCTTCTACACACCCTGAAGAAAATTCAAAGACACGTTTCTCAGGCGAAGCATAGCCAAGAAAATAGCCTTCAAACGCCTTTTCATCGAATTTACCAGCATCTCGTTTCAGCATCGTACAAGGAAACCCAAAATTTTGGAGAATTTTTTAGTTAGGCTTTTTGTTATTGAGTATTTCATAACTCATTTTTTGAGCTTTTTAACCATTAAGCTTATAGCAAGCGGTATTCACAACTTCGTTCCAGAATTGAACGGGAAGCTTTGAATCCACCAACATAGTTCCTGCAGCTTCAGTCAGTGTTCGATTCTTTCAGCGTTCGATTCTTTCTTTCAGTAACACCATTCTACTGTGGCACATACGAAGCATTGTATTCTTTATGAATTCCCTTTCAATACATAAAAATTCCAAAACATTGTTCTTGAAATCCGTGCTATTATCACTTCGAATTCGTCTCACTTAATAATAAAGTGATTTGATATTAGTGATGAAGTTCTGTACGATGGTGTCTGATTTTTAGAACTTATAAATAATACCCATGAATATCTTGAATAGTCGTCGATAAATCCATATGAAGACGTTTTAAAGGAGTATCAATGGAATTAATTAAATTTATCGGGTGGACTTCTTCTTATGTTTGCCTTTCTTGCATGCAACACAATGATCAGTCAATTTGAAATGTTTTAGTGAAACACCGTCCAACAAGTTATTTCCATCAAGTGATAATTTTACAAATATGAATATGACCCATACGTCTGTGCCACAAGATCGAGTCTTTCTCGATTGCTTTCGAGACAAAAGAAGTTTCGATAGAAGAAGAAGACAATACGTTAGCATTCATGTTGAGTACAAAAGTATCATTTGATCGTGGAGATCTCATGACGGCCATGTCTTTAGGAATAACATAACCCAGTTTAAAGATTATACATTCTTTTTAAGTGAATAATGTGGTGAATTTCTTATTACGGATCTGAGATAAAATCAGTAAGTTGTGAATTTGTGATCCATCTTATCAAAATAATTAACTTTCTCAAAGGTAATGCTACCATTTGAAACGTCACCTTCCTTGGTAATCATTACACCTTCATTACCAGCAAAAGCTACATATCCTCTTTGAATATCTTTGACGTTCGTAAGAAGATTGAAATTGCCAGTATTGTGTCGACTGTCGAGAACATCCACTATCCATGATTCATTTATCTCAAGAAATAGTCTTGGATGAACTGTGTGCAATCAAGAAAAATGATTTGTCCAAAAAGGCGGCACAGGCCTCAGTCTAGAGCACCTATTTCGTGCCATTTTGAGACTCAATGTTATTGATGCACTTGAGTATATGTCATCGGTTTCTTTGAATTTCATCCAAGATATGCATCCTTAATCACATATACATATCTTGATTTTGATAGACAGGTTGAACGGGTTCAAACGATTTGTTCCATAATTAAACTTGTTTTCATTAACATGAATCACCTTTCGAGGGTTCACGTCATGAATCATGATGCGTGTATAAATAAGCTTAACTTGTGTTGGTTGTCTTTTCAAGATTTCTTTAACCAAAGGAAAGTTAGGTGATTGTTCCTTAGCTTTCGGTTTTGTAGCCTTGTTTACCCTAGTTCCACATTTACATGCAGCGTGACCATGTTTTCCACATGAGAAACAAGTTCTGATGTCCGCAAAGGTGTGTGGTGGTTTAACACAAGCATGTGAAACATCAAGTTGAAAAAAATCAACCGATACTTTAACATCATCCTTGTTAATAATACGGTTTTTCTTATAAAATTGCAGATTTGAACAATTTGAAAAACTTTGTAAAGTATCAGTTCTAGTTGAAATGACAAACTTAACAAGTTTAACAAAACATACTTGTTATTTTTACTTTGGGTTTGCAAAGGCGTTTTCAACACCATTTAAGCTCTATGTCTCATTTTGAAAGACACTCTCGATTAGTTTAGGTTTAATCAAATGTAATGAAATGTCTTTTTCATTAAACACTTTGTTAACACCTTTTAATTTAATAACCTTTCCAGAAAATTTCCAACAGACGGATTAATGAATTTTATTAAATCCTCCTTAGAAATACTCGGTTTTTCTGATTTCTTGTTGATTACAGTAGAAGTGTTTGACCTTACACAACTTCTTCAAATTCCCGAGGTTCACAAAGTATGTGATTAGAATGAGGAATATTTTTTTCTTTGTGTATCTCCTCGGATTCAAACACATCATCTATCACTACTTCATCAACTGTTTCAACATATATTTTGTTACTTTGAACATGAATTTCTTGAGTTGAGATTTGAAAAACCGGTTTTTCTTGTTTATTTTGTTTTTGTCTGTCCACGGTTATTTCATGTTCAATCATTTTTGGAGGATTAAAAGTCAAATGACTATTAATAACAACTCTTTCCTTTTATCCAGAGAATGCGTTGTTTGAATAATCATTATGAAATGGTGGAGGAACCTCAACAAACCATAGGCTAGTTGTAGATCCTTTATTTTTACCAAATATTTCAATTATTTCATTTAGCCAAAACGAGGAATTTCTAAATTTCCAAGGTTGTTTTTCAATTCAATAATATCATTTTCAAGTTCAGTAATCTTAGTTCTTGATTTAAAAATTTCTTGAAACTGCCGATCAATGATTATTATCTTTAGATCGGGAATACTAATTGACAAATCTTCAATTTTAACTTTAGATCTTTTCTCAAGATCAAAGGTTTCCCGATAATTATCACGTACTATAGCTAGATCTTTCATCATAGTCACATTGTGAGAACAGATTAAGTCAACCTTAGATTAAACTTCATCACATTGAGAACAAGATGAACTTTTAGATGTTATGCATAATGTTTAATGCTAGGTCTTGTAGTTATAAACGAGCTGAATATGTCATATTAGAATGTTAAGGGGCTAAAAATGTCATATTATAAACTTTGTTAAGGAACGTGTAAATTTAGTAACGTATAAGACTTATACGGGGCGTATAATTCTTATACGCCAGACCAACTTATACGGTTTATAGGCTATCGTATATATAGCTATGTCTTTTCATATTTTGGGATAGTTTTTGCAATCTGGAAATCATTTGTACTGAAAATTGTTATATGAATATTAATGATGGTTAAAGTGAGTTATCGTGTGTTTAGTTCCTTTGATACGTGTTTCCGCCATTCGTCATAGTATAGTAAATGCAACGTTATCGATCTGTTTCATCTCGTATCTACATGTTTATGATGGCGTATTACGATCGGACATCAGGTCTTTTAATTGGTATCAGAGCAGTGTGGCTCCGATTTTACTCGAGAAACTCGATACTTTTGTTTCATTCTGATTCGTTAACCCAAGCTTGATGAAGTCATGTCAATGGAGGTTGATGATTGCAAGTCTTAAACGTGTATACCTTATCTTCCCATGAGATATTTCAAAAGCATATCATCCATATATAAGTAAGTACAAGTCATATTTGTTATTTGGTTCTACATACTTATACGAGTAGGACGTATACGAGCTTCATGCTAAAAAGAACATAGATGAAAACATGTACGCATACATTGTCCTTACCTACATATTGATAATTTAACTATACGTGTTGAAGACAAGAACTTGAAATTCGAATATCAGAATGCTATATTAGTGCGGTTGAATGTTTTGTTTTCGACGACCAAGTTTAAACTGTTATTATTGAATGTTCGAAAACGTAATGTGTTTATATGAACAAGACGAAGCAAAATCGAGAGGGGGTCTGTTGATACACAAAACGTCTTTAGCTTTTCGTCTTGTTAGTGGTCGGTTTGATAGTAGTGGTAACTAACGGGTTTTCGGAGAACGTATTCGGCGTATATGGTATCATGGGCGTATATGTTGTATTACATGTGGACGTATACGTTTGCTGTATGGTTACACGGCTACTGTTTTTTGGTATAACTTTGCATGGGATACTTATAATTTGTCTGTTCTCCACATTTAGATTGATCTATAACCTTCACGTATAAGTTCTACTGCATGGTTGTTGATATACATCTATTATAAATTGACAGTGACATGTGATGATTATATATGGACGTATAAGGGCTGCTTGTGCATGGAATATACATTTCAGTTAGCCATATATTGATTGGATACTTATATTGGACTTATACGTTTACGGTTTTTCACATTTAGATTGACATATGCGGCTACTTGACATATACGGATTGTTTGACTTAAGCGCTGGAAATGTAGAACTTATACGTTGGCTATTGCAATTTTTGGTCTATAAATAGGTTGGTTTGTTTGTTAAGTTTCTGAATCAGGTTTCTCTCATTGTAATATTTTACGGTCCAGTAAGCTCATGCGCTTAATTGTAATATCATCTGTATCATCTGACTACTATCAATAAACTTTGGGCTTAAATGAGATATCTATCGTGAATTTCATCTTTTACCAATTTCCGCTCGGTGCATTAAAGAGTAGAATCAGTTCGTTAACATCGTAACGTGATTTCGATCCGTTTCATGAACTTTATATCCTTGAGAAGTTCAATATGGCTGAAGCAAAGCCGATCAGCATCATGGAATTGGTCCTAATCTCACCGGGGAGAAGGTTGACGAGACACCTTACCGTTCTATGATTGGCTTTCTCATGTATCTCACAGCATCAAGGCCAGACATCATGTATCCTACCAGTTTGTGTGTTTGATATCAATCCAATCCAAAAGTCTCTCACTTGACATTAGTGAAGCGGATACTCTGGTATCTAAAGAGATGTCCAGGGTCGGTCTTTGGTAAGCACGAGACGATGTATTTGAGCTAAGAGCATATTTTGATTTGGATTATGGAAGCTGCAAGCTGAACGCTAAATCTACCACTTTCGGTTGTCGATTTTTTGGTAGCAGGTTGGTGACATGGCATTGTAAGAAGAAGACGACCGTATCGCTATCTACCTGTGAAGCTGAGTACGTGGCTACCTCCAGTTGCTGCTATCAGGTATTATTGATACAACAATAGATGCCGCGATTACTCCTATTTTTGTAGATAACTCTGCTGCTATATCCATAACAAAAAATCTGGTAAATCACTCTAAAACTAAACATATCGAAATACGATATCACTTCATTCGTGATTGCTACGAAAAGAAGTTGACAATCGTAGACAAAATTCACACCAACGAACAAAAAGACGATATTTTTTACTAAAGCTTTCGATAAAACCAGAATTTTTTATTTGTTGGGGCTTAATGGTATTACAAATTTGGGAGGTGGAAAAGTGAGTGATCCCGAAGTTATGGATTCCGACCTTGAATAGTCATTCATCGAGGTCAATTTTCTTTGTAAATATTCTTTCTTTAATATTTTTTGGATTTTAGGGGGAGAAATGATTTGGGAAAATATAAAAACATTTGAAAAATCTTAAAAGTCAAAAACATTTGAAAAAGTATAAAAACCAAAAACATTGAAAAATGTGGAAAATATAAAAACAATAGAAAATGCTCCTCAAAATGAGTTTTAAAGCATAAAAGAAAAATGATAGTACATTGATCATCTTGTTCAAAGTACGGGAAATACTAAGTATAAAAGTCTATTGCCTAATGTTCGGTGCATTGGTAGTCTTTTAAACAAACAAGCAACTGAATAAGTGATATAAACCTAACTAGTCAAATTAAAAGATGGGTTAGAATTCTAGCATAAAAGTCTTGTGATGAAGGCAGACAATTAATAGCTTATCATACTCAAGCATTATGTTTCAGTAGATCACCAAAAATAAAGTGTTAATATAAATGTTTTAAGCATATAGTACATAATCTACACTTCAACGGTGTATGGTTTTATGGCCTTAAATCTTGTATTGATGGGATACACTACGTTTGTGGAACCATTGGTATTCTTTTCGGTTTATACTTAAAAATGTGCTTTAAGAGCGAACCCTGAAAAGTTATTGAACTTGATCACTTTGTACTTTCTATGCTACCTACACTACCAACTTGATCAAACACGTTGTGCGTCTTAATACCAATAAGAAAAGGACCCCAGGGGATACAATGTCTGCAAGCCGATATATGAAATCGTGCATACTCATCCATGGTAAAGGAAACATAGGGTATTGCTTGATAACGGGGGTATGCCTTGTTGTGGAAAATTGTTGCTATGATTTCTAATTAAAATTTTTAAATGTTTTGATTTGCTAGTTCTAAGATTTAAGACAAGTTGGGGTGACATGATAAAAATCAAATCAAGCCTGAGTCAAGATTAGAATCTAATCATGTTCTGATATTGTGT
Organism: Bidens hawaiensis; assembly: GCF_021521415.1. Lineage (NCBI taxonomy): Eukaryota > Viridiplantae > Streptophyta > Magnoliopsida > Asterales > Asteraceae > Bidens > Bidens hawaiensis. Next base: position 36,928 of record NW_027499557.1, on the reverse strand, counting down.
GCTTAATTGAACCTTAACTGTATCACTGATGTCATGTGGCGCTGGGACAGTGTATCAGCATTGCGAATTTGAGGAAAATTCGAAAGATTGCTATAAGGAGAATATTGGGAGTTCAATACTTCAATAGTGTTATGGGGCATAAATCGTTGCCATCATTTAATGTATATGATATTTGTATACATTGTGACCTACTTTACAAGCCGAAGAGCAGCCATGTGAAAGAAGTTTGGGAATTTATGGTAAATGAATCTAAAAGAGGGTTTGAGAAATGAACACCTCAGGTTCTGCGGGTTATCATGTACAAGTCAAGATAGAATCCTGAAGGTGAATTGATTCGAACTTGAGATATTCAAGACCAGATTTGCTACATGTTATACCGTTCTACATAATGGAACAGGATTTTTATCCTTATTTTCTTTGTTGGTCATATTTAGCGTTAACTAGGGAAGCAATCATTTATTTGGATCGTGGTGAGAAGAAGTATGATGTGATTCGTGTGTATGATCCAATGTGGTTGGTGAACTGTTCTTTGAAAGACATAGAGGTGTTACATTTGAACAGTATCCAATTCTCTGATGACAAAGTGAAAACTCAAGCCAATCAATTCCAGAAAGTTTTGGATTTATGTTTTGATAAGAAGATACATTCTGGACGTTCTTGGGAAACTAATTGAAGAGTTGTTAGTGCTAAACAGGACAAAATTGAGGCAGAGTTGAATGTTGAACGTCAGGAGAGGGTTACCAGGCTTCATGGAATCGGTTTCAATTTATGTCGACCGGAGTATCTCGTCCAACTTCCCAACAAAGATCAACGAAGCCGTCATTTGAAGAAGCGAGGAAAGCTTACCGCAAGAAGCATTTTGGGATTGATTGTAAATACAAGGACCTAGCACTATCCAACGGGGAGTTTGTTAGTGCATAATGTCTAATGCTAGTTCTTGTAGTGATAAACGAGCTGAATATGTCATATTAGAATGTTAAGGGGCTAAACATGTCACATTATAAACTTTGTAAAGGAACGTATAAGTTTAGTAACGTATAAGACTTATACGTGGCGTATAAGTCTTATACGCCAGACCAACTTATACGGTCTATAGGCTATAGTATATATAGCTATGTCTTGTCATATTTTGGGATTGTTTTTGCAATCTGGAAATCACTTGTACTGATAATTGTTATACGAATACTAGTAATGGTTAAAGTGAGTTATCATGTGTTTAGTTTCTTTCCTACGTATTTCCGCCATTTAGCATAGTATAGCAAACACAACATTATCGATCCATTTCATCTCGTATCTAACATGTTTATGATGACATATTATGATCAGACATCAGGTCTTTCATTATATACATTAACAAATTCAAGATGAGTAGGATTAGGACTAACCTCCTCAATCTTAGACATACACGAAAAAGAATCTTGAGGCTCTTGACTACACACTCCAGAACTTGACTCGGTTTCCGATTCTTTACTATCTTCTGTCAATCCATCTTCGCTCGCATCTTGAAATTGGTCAGCTGTCTCAAACATGCCAAGGTTTGCCGGGTTACCATTAGAAGAGATTCCGAATAGTCTTTTGTTCCTGTCAATACCCTCAGCAGTTACTAAAGATTGTGATCCACCTGTTTTCACCGACTCATCCCTAGAAGTCTTTTCCTTGGAATCATAATACTTCTTTCCAACACTTCCATTTTGATTATGGGGCCTTGAGTACTCTTTCTTTGGTTTATCACACTCTTTAGCAAAATGGATAAAGTCTTGACAATTGTAACAACGAACCTTTAATTTATCAAAACCAACTCTTTTGTTCAGAGTAGGCAGATCTTTCCCTATCTTTTGCATGAATCTCTTGACTTTCCTCACAATCATTGCCATATTCCACATATGATCCATAAGCTCCAAATCATCTTGGTCAATTTGATTATAATCTTCATTGGTAATTTTACTAGTGGACACTTTTCGACCCACCAGTTGTTCATAGGAACTCATGAATGCAGTTAAGAAGAAAAATGGTGTTATGTTTATTTTATATTGACATGTGTTAATTGAACCGTAGAAGAACTACCTGCACAAGAAAATGAAGCACTTGATCCTCCGGATGGATTGTTGGAACAGGATGCCATAAAATAAACGTTAGGCATAGACTTACTAGCTTGTGGAACTTCTTGAGTATTATGTTAGTCATAAAGCAGAGATAAGAACCGAACTACTAATCATAGGTAGAACACCACCATAAAGAGTAGGGTCTTCATTATCCTTGGAAGACATCTGGCATCTTAAATCATACTCTCTTTCTTAAATCTTTGCATAAATTGTAATACAGTAAGATCATCATTCTTGAAAAAGTTATTTTCTTTCAAAACTAGTAAGAAATTAGAATATAAAGTTGGCAATGAATTCTTAGCCGTGTCAATTTGGTCAAATTGAGTAGGTTCCATCTTCAATTTTTTCATTTCAGCAATGAGATGACAAAATCTCGTCAACATTTCCTCGACGGTTTCACCTTTTAATAAACAAAATTTTCTGTATTGAAACTTCAACATAACTTTCTTGCTTTCCATCGTATTACCCATACTTCTCATTCTCAAGTGATAACATTTCTTTCTAATGTTATCAGGTAATTACCCATACTTTCTTGCCATGGTCAACGTTGAATAAGCTTTCAGCTCGACTTCCAAAGTATTCTTTTCCTCCTGAGAGTAAGTATCAAAAGGTTTTTTTTTTTCATAGTTTGTACTCGGATCACCAATCATGGAAGGGCTTTATACATTATCAAGACTTCAAGCACAATCAGGTTGTACGGATCCTAAATGAGCTCTATACCTCGATTCCCATTTGGTGAATTCATTCAGTTTCAGCAGCCTTGTACACTTCGAATAAAATCCAATCTCAACATCCAAATAAAGCATTTATTTCATAATAATGTTCTGAGATGCTAAGGCATAGCAATTATCCATTTTAGAAATTATAGGGTTCAAACAATCAAACTTGTAAGGTTATGGGTTAAAATTGTCAAGTGATGAAAGTTTTGGTATAACGAATGAAGCAGTGGCTTTGGTAACGAATAGCTTTATGTTATTGTAACGAATGGGTTTATCTGTCTTACGAATGGTAAAGAATGAGAGACTACTATTCACACGAATGATACATTATCGAATGATCACGAATGATAAGGAATGAGGTTTGAGTAACGAATGTTACACTATAGACAAATAATATGTTAAACTGAATGACATGTGTAAAAAACGGTTTATACTGTTTAAATGAATGAACCGTTATGAGTAACGAATGTGCATTCATTGTGTAACAAATAGACATCAAATCTTTAAACATTCATACTTTTCCATATTCAAACGTGAATTCAGACTTTAATCAAACTGGGATTACAAGTACAATTCTCAAACAAATTCAACAAATCAATAACCAATTTACTCGTCTAAACGTTCCGAACATCGAACAACCATTCCAGACACCAAAACCCAATCCAGAATTATCAAATTTCACCAAAAACCAATGCGTTCAACCTCTGTTTCCGCCAAGACTTACCGATCTTCAATTATATTGAATTGGACCAATCTAATGCAATTAAACATTCGCGAACACTTAGGATTTGATTACGAACAGTCCGCGAGTCATTTTGATATCAATGAAACACAAATCAATGACTAATTGATTAAAAATTGTGCCGTACAGTCTCAGAATCAAAATTAATGCAATTAACACTCAATTATCACTTAGTTGATGTTAAACTAACACCTAATCAATCAGACAATGGCTCTGATACCACTTGAGAAACCATGTGAGAACGATTACGATAACGAACAATACGATTACTAACAGGATCTAGTAACTTGATATGATCAATTGATTAGTTTAGGCTTGAATATAGTTAAGACTAGTGTGTGAATAGAGATTTTGGCAACATAATAGGTGCTCGATAACTAAATAAGCTACAAGGTATATATAGATTGTGACACCTGGCATTTGTAGGTTAACCTCGTTAACTAAACTCAGTTAATTTTGTTAACTCAGTCGGAAAACTAGCATCCATGTCGCATGTCACATATCGCATAATCACACACACGAGTTTGTCTAAGTCGTTGGCGGCCTAACAACAATAACAAGTGCTATTAATTAAAATAATAAACTTGTTACAAATGTTATGATACATATTATATGAAATATGATAACTTGTTGCAAATGTTATGATACATACGGTAGGCAATATGTTAGGTGCTACATGTGACGTGTTATATAAACTAGTGTGATATATATTACATACTACTTGTCACATGTTACACCATAAACTAATTTGATATATATTACATACTACTTGTCACATGTTACATTATTAACTATGGTAATATATGTTACGTGCTACATGTCATATGTTACATGTCTATATGTATGTTATACGTAAGAAATGGTCAAGAATGATTGCTGCATGCATCTTATATTACATGTACATGTTAATTATTAAAATGTACCATGAAATGTTGATTATGTTACACCTAGTAAAGTTGAATTAAAAATGTTACATGATACATGTTATTAAATAAAAGTCTTAACCTAAAGTTTATTATTGATTAATAGTAGTTAAATTGTTGTTAATGAGAGTTAATATGTTTTTAATAAGATTTTGGTTACACAATGTTAGTACAAGGTTTAGCGTCTCGAGTCTTTGTATTTATCGTTTTAGTTAATGTATATTAAAGATCTTATTGTAGTTCGTTAAAGTATTGACTAGTTCGTAAAGGATGTTTAACGAACTAGGTCTAAATTATGTTCCCTCCTAATTCGTTACGGATATTTAATGAATCAGGGGGTGATTTGTTAAGTTTATTTCATTTATTGTAATGTAACGAAGTGGAAGCTAGTTCGTTACGGAATGTGTAACGAACTAGGTCCATCTTCTATATATAGTGGTGTTATTCCACTGTTAAGTTAAGTTTTGAGTTTACATCATCGAACCTCTGCTGAATTACTCTCTCAAGCTTCAATCTAATATTATACATACACATACATACAATTAGTATAACATATAACATATAATTAAGTGTCATCATAAACTAGATCCGTAATAGTGTTAATTATATAAATCAGATCTGAGATCTGAGATTAGGATAACAAATTCACAAGTGGTATCAGAGCTTTCGGTGTTCGATTGCTCTTGATTCGTGTGTTATATTGTTATTAGTGAACTGTTAATTGGTAGTTTGGTATAAGTTTTTATTCGGTTTGAGTTTGGATTGAATTGAGTTGATTCGGACTTGGATACGAATAGATTGGATTGGATTTGAGATTGTTAATGTATTGTGAGGTTTGGTTGGAAGGAATTGGAATTCGGATAGTTTTGGACTGAATTGGTTTGGATTTGGATTTGGCCAAAAACAGGGTAAGAGTTTTGGTCATATTGGTTGTGTTATATGGTAAATTGATTTACGAGATGGTGCAATTTGGATTCGCATTGTGTTTCCGAGTGTATTGGTAGTTTAATTGAACAATTTGTTTGTGTATCGAGTGAATATTACAAATTTGATACCTAGTTGAATGTTCATACATTTCCAGAAATCTGGTAATTTGTGTTTGAAGATTTTAAGATTCAAGCTAATTCGTTAACATTTATTGCTAATTGGTTAATGTCTTAAGCTGATTCGTTATGGTTATTATCTAATTCGTGAACCAATTAGTTACACATTCTAATTCGTGTCAACTAATTCGTGTGACACGTGTCTCACCTCGTTAACTGTATTTTAACAACCTGATTCGCTATAAGTTGATTCGTTATCAACTGTAGCTAATTCGCTACTTAAATCGCTAAGATTACACTTAGTGATTCGTTAAAAGAAACCATCTGTTTCTTTACTTAATTCGTGGACCAATTCGTTATAATCTATTTTGGATTCGTCAAAGTTACTGTTTCAAATTCGTTAAAATCATTCCTAATTCGTTACTTGAACAATCTTAACTTCGTTAAGTTGTGATTCGTTAACCACTGTTCATAGTTCGTTACTTCTACTGTTCACAGTTCGTTAATATAATTTTCAATTCTAACCCTTGGAGTTTGAGAAAATTGTCATTTAGCAAACATGGCTGGTATGTTTGCACTAGCTTCCCAAAATATGTTAATGCAACAGAGTTGCAACTAGATACCGAGATCGGTTCACATTCGAAATGTCCACGTTTAATGAAATTTAGACGATTTTGCTAAATGGAAACCCCGTTTCCGTGCTCATCTAGGGTCAGTTCATCCTGATTGTTCGTATTGTTTAGATGAGGTTTACACCGTTCCATTGATTGGGGATGAAACTATCGGGTTTACACCTAAGGCTATCTCTCAGTATTCTCAAGAAGAAAAGAAAGCATTAGAGATTGAAACAAAAGCTTATTCTACTCTTATCCTGGCTTTACCCGAAAATATCTTTCATCAAGTTGGTAGCATAAAGATTTGTGCTTCATTATTTCAACATATTCGCATGAGGAGTATGGGTAATACCGCTGAAAGTAAGAAGGTTATGCTTAAGTTTCAGTTCAGAAACTTTAATCTACTTAAGGGTGAGACTGTTGAAGAGATGACTACAAGGTTTAATCATTTGATAGCAGAGATGGACAAAATGAAGTAGGAGAAGTCTGAAGTTGATATGATTGACACTATTAAAAGTGCTTTACCAAGTTCTTATTCAACTTGGTTGATGGTTTTGAATGCAAATAACTATTTTAGCAATGAAGATCTAACGACATTTGAAATCATGCAAAAGATCGAAGCACGGGAATACGATCTTAAATGTTAGAAGTCTTCAAAGGATAATCAAGATCCTGCCTTTTATGGTGGAATTATGCCGTTGAGTTCAACCATTTCTCCTATTACCGCATTTCTTACTCAAAATGCAGGCGATAATGCTACAACTATTTATAGTGATCCACGTGCTTGTTTCTACATAGCTGGAAACTCTGGTTCATCTGGTGTATCTGGTTTATCTGGAGGGTCTGGAATTTCATCACTACAAATCAATTCTCATCAAAACCAAATGTGAACATGAGGGAGGCCGAACAAAATTTTGCTTTCTTGTCTACCTTCATGACTTCATATGAGAATCTGGTTAGTAGTAAAATTGCAACGAGCGATTTGACTGATGAAGACTATGATCAAATTGATCCTGATGATCTGGAACTGATAGACTTGAAGTGGAATATGGCTATGATAGTTAGGAAAGTGAAAAAATATATGCAGAGAACGGGTAAAGATCTTCCATCTTTGAACAAGAAATTGGGGTTTTATATATTAAAAGTCAAGTGCTACAACTGTGAAGAGTTTGGGCATTTTGCTAAAGAATGTGATAAGCCAAAGAAAGAGTACACTTATCCTAGAAAGCAAGATCAAAATGCATCTGGTAAAAGTGGAAGTGATGCGGGAAAGTCTTCTGGAAATAAACCGTCGTCTTCTGGATCCCAAGCAATGTTGTCTAATTTAGATGGAGACGACTGGTCACAACGATTGTTATGCCATGACAATCAAGCTAACTTGGTAATGTTTGGATCAAATTCAATTAGGAGTGAGCTATCATCTGATTATGATACTAAGTCTGATTCTGATGATTCATGTGAAAAGCTTCCAACTACTTTTTCTTGCATTGCCAAAATCAATGAGGGTACATCCAAGACCATTTCTGGTGAAAACTGGATTATGGATAGCGGATATTCTCGTCATATTACTGGAAATCTCAACCTCTTAACAAATGTGAGAAATAATCAAGGGGGTTATGTCGCGTTTGCTGGGAATTCTGGGGGTATGATCACACAAGAAGGTGATGTTTCGAATGGGCATATTACTTTTGAAAATGTCAACTACTATGACAAGGTAGACCATAATTTATTGAGTGTGTCGCAAATATGTGACAAGCAATACACTACAATATTTACTGATAAAGAATGTCTGATTTTGAAACCGGGTTATGTGATTCCCGAGGACATGGTTATCATGAGATCACCTCGATCATATGATATTTATGTCTTAAATATGAGTTCTAAAGTATCAACATCTATCGAAACATGTTTTGTCTCGAAAGCAACCGAGAAAGACTCTATTCTATGGCATCGTAGAATGGGTCACATTTATGTTCGTAAGATTAACTATCTAATGGCAAATGACCTAGTTGAAGGTGTGTCTTTGAAGAACTTTAAGTTATCCGATCACTGTATTGCTTGCAAAAAGGGAAAACAGAAGAAAAAGTCGCATCTCTCTAAGATATTAAATTCCACTAATACTCCTCTTGAGCGACTTCATATGGATCTTTTTGGTCCAGTAAATCGTGCGAGTATTTCTGGAGATTGGTATTTCCTGGTAGTTACTGATGATTATTCAAGATACTCATGGGTCTTATTTATGAGTTCGAATGATCAAACACCGGTTCTTGTTCAAAATTTAATCACTATACGAACAGAAAGTGAGGAGAATTTGAAGTGACAATGGTACTGAATTTAAAAATACTGTATTTAAAAAGGGCAAACAGAAGAAAAAGTCGCATCTCTCTAAGATATTAAATTCCACTAATACTCCTCTTGAGCGACTTCATATGGATCTTTTTGGTCCAGTAAATCGTGCGAGTATTTCTGGAGATTGGTATTTCCTGGTAGTTACTGATGATTATTCAAGATACTCATGGGTCTTATTTATGAGTTCGAATGATCAAACACCGGTTCTTGTTCAAAATTTAATCACTATACGAACAGAAAGTGAGGAGAATTTGAAGTGACAATGGTACTGAATTTAAAAATACTGTATTGGATTTCTTATGTTCACAAAAGGGAATTTATCGAGAATACAGTGCCCCATACGTACCACAACAAAATGGTGTAGCTGAGCGAAAGAATAGAACGTTGATTGAAGCTGCTAGAACTATGTTTGTTGATTCAAAGCTTCCTGGCCAATTTTGGAATGAAGCGGTAAATACAGCTTGTTATACACTCAATTGGGTTATAACTGTTAAGATACTCAAGAAGACAAGTTATGAGTTGTTGAATATTCGTAAGCCTAACTTAAAGTACATGGAACCGTTTGGGTATCCTTGTACAATGTTTAAAAAGAATGTGGGTAAGTTTGATGTAAAAGCCATTGAAGGGTATTTCTTGGGTTACGCTTCTCCTAAGAAACGAGTATTTAACTTCACGTCTGGTTGTGTTAAGGAATGGTACCATGTGGATTGTCAAAAGTACACCACACTTCCTCAAGGGAAAGGTCCTGACTGGATGTTATGATGGCCTATTTAATTCATTTACTCCAACAACTGATCAACCAGATGAAGATTTGGTTCGGGCTTACTTTGAAGAACAACTGGTAATTCCACGATTTTCAAGTTCAAATGATGTCGAAGCTCCAACCGATGTTCTAACTAAAGATCCTGATAATGATTCTTCAGTTATATTTGATAATGCATCTATTTCATCTGATGATACTACAGTTGTTGATCAAGTTATTGAACTTGATAGTGATGTTTCATCTCACGAGCTGGGAGAACATTACACAAATTTATTTGAAAATGTTGATGTCCCTGAGAATCCCACTCTTAGGATTCATAATTATCATCCGTAAGAAAACATTATTGGAGAACTTGATGTCGGAGTTCAAACACGTCATCAAGTAGCTTCGTCAAGTGAAAATAATGTATTGTGTGCTTATGCAGATTTACATTCGTCTGGAATTGTAAATCTTGCTAAATTCACTTGCTTTCTATCCCAAGTGGAGCCAACGACTCCTCTTATGGCACTTCAAGATCCTTCTTGGGTAGAAGCCATGCAAGAAGAATTACAGCAATTTGCACGTTTGGGTGTTTGGGATCTTATCGACAAACCTGCTAGAGTCAAGAAGGCGATTCCGACTAAGTGGGTATATAAGTGTAAGAAAGACATTCGTGGGGTGATCGTGAGAAACAAGCCATGATTAGTTGTGCATGGTTTCCATCAGCAAGAGGGTATTGACAACACTGAAGTATATGCTCCGGTTGCGAGATTGGAGTCTATACAAATCTTTCTGGCCTATGCAGCTTACAAGAATATAAAAGTCTATCAAATGGATGTCAAAAGTGCTTTTCTTAATGATGAAATTCACGAGGAAGTGTTTGTTTTACAGCCTCCAGGTTTTGAAGACCCCGATTATCCTGGATGAGTTTATCGCTTAAACAAGGCATTATATGGTCTACATCAAGCCCTGAGAGCTTGGTATGGCACGCTCGCCGACCATCTGACGGATAATGGTTTCAAACGTGGGACAGTTGACTGCAATTTATTCTACAAAACTATTGGTGATGATCTTCTCCTCGTTCAGATTTATGTTGATGACATAATTTTTGGGTCAACAAACGACGCGTTGTGTAAGGAATTCGAGAAATCAATGCTAACCAAGTTCGAGATGAGTTCGATGGGAGAGATGAACTTCTTTTTAGGGTTGCAGGTTAATTAGTCTGCAAAAGGAATCTTCATTCACCAGACTAAGTACGTGAACGACTTCTTGAGCCGATTCAAGATTACTGCCTGGAAAACCCCTTCTACTCCTCTCCCCATGGGTCACAATTTGTCACCAGATGAATTGGAGGATACTGTCGATCCTACCCTCTATCGAGCTATGATTGGTTCATTGATGTATCTTACTGCTTCTTGACCCGACATATGTTTGCTGTTTGTTTATGTGCTAGATACCAAGCTAGTCCCCGAGTGACTCACCTGGCAGCGGTCAAGCATATTTTTCAATATCTGTGGGGCAATCCTGACACCGGGTTATGGTACCCCAAGGACGATACATTTGATCTTACTGCTTATTCTGACTCAGACTATGGAGGTTGCAAGATTAATTTCAAGTCTACCACAGCAGGATGTCAATTCTTAGGAAGCCGGTGTGTTTCCTGGTAATGTAAGAAGCAGACAACGGTCTCCACTACAACCGCCGAAGCTAAGTATGTTGCTGCCTCGAGTTGTTGTTCCCAGGTTTTATGGATACAACAACATCTATGTGACTACGGTTTAAAGTTTCTTACTACTCCCATTCTAATTGATAATTCTGCTGCCATTAGTATTACCAAAAATCCCGTACAACACTCTAAAACGAAACATATCGAAATTCGATATCATTTCATACGGGATTGTTTTGAAAAGAAATTAATTGACCTTGAGAAAATACATACAGATTTTCAAAAAGCTGATTTATTTATCAAAGCGTTTGACAAAACGCGTTTTCAATTTTTCTTGGTTTAAATGGCTTAAAGACCCTTGCTGATATCCTGAAACTATGATAAATTTTTATTTTGATTTTGGCTTTTAGGTGGTAAATATAGAAAATACAAAAAGATTGTGTTTTTCGTTTATAAACTCAAAAACATTGAAAAATTTAAAAATTCAAAAATAGTGTGTTTTCATGTCTTTAGTTTTCATTTTTTTTTAATTTTGAAAAATCAAAAAACATCTTAAAAAATTGAAAATTCAAAAAGATTGTGAAATTTTAGTTTTATTTATAAGAAAATTTTATAAAAAAAAAATATTGTGAATTTTTGTACAGAAAAATCCGAAAAAAAACAAAAAGATTGTGTTTTTTTGTATGTAAAGAGAAAAACCAAAAAGATTTTTGCTTACGTTCGCTGAAAAATATGTCAATTACTCCTATTTGAAGGACATGTACTTGTATATGTTTGGTCCTGATAATTTCTTATAAATTTTCGGGATGACATTGGAAAGTAATTGGGGCGTTCGTTATGCTTTTTATGTTATTTTTCTCGCTGAAAATTATGTCGGTTTTTTAAGTTTGTGGAACATGCTTGCATGTTTGGGTCCTGTTATCTACTTGTAGATTGATAGGATGGCCATTAATCTATTGATTAAAAGTAACTGGGCGATTAAATTCATTTTGTTTTATGCTCCTGAAAATTTTGAGTTTTTGAAGCAAAAAGAGAAAATGATAGTACATTGATTGTTTGACCCCAAATCCAGCAAGAAATAAGCCTAAAGGACTGAGTGCTTAATCATTGGTGCATTGATAGGTCTTAAACAAGCTGTTAGAGTAAAGTATATGATATAAACATAAAGAAAAGCCAAATTGAAAGATGTGTTAGTCTCTAGCAAAAATCTCAGTGAGGATGGCAGAAATATAATAACCGGTCATACTCAAGCCTTATAACTATTGATCACCTAAAAATATAATAAAGAAAAGTAACAAGCGTTAGGATTCTGGACACTGTGAGTCTTTATGCGGCTTAATCATCTGGGTATTCATAAGCATGAATATTTCACTTGCTTTTAAAGCAAACTAAAGTCAATAAACTTGATCACTGCTACACTTCGTACAATCTAAATTACTGACTTGATCAAAATCCACTGTTAGTCATACATCTGTTCCTCCCTTGCGTGCATCTCATTACCAATAAGAAACGGACCCCAGGGGATACAATGTATGTAAGCCGACAGATGGACTCGTGCATACTCACTCACAGTAAAGGAAACATGATGCATTGCTCAACAGTTCTAAAATCTTCAAAATTTTGATCAACACTATAATGGTTTAAGTCAAGTTGGGGTGATTTGGCAAAAATCAAATTAAGCTTGAACCGGGATTAGAGGCTGATAGTTTCTAATATTCTGTGCGCTAAGTGAACCATTAATCATATCACAAAAATGCTTGAAGGCTTGTTATAAGATTTAGGTGGACAACAATATCAATAACCAACTTAACGCCAGGCTTGATATCGCTGAAATATAAAACTGAGATGGAAGGGCAATTCAATAAATATGATTCTCTTCTCAAACTCAACAAAAATACAAAAATATTTACTGCTTTTGAAAAATCATAAAACACCAAAATATTTTCTATTCTATGATTTTCATTTTCGGATATTTCGTTTGTAAATATTTTACATTTTTATAAGCAAATTATCTTTAACTTATTCGATTGCTACGCACAACAAAAAGGTGCACTAACATTTGTTATTAATTAAATTCTTTTAAGTTATATGTTTCAAATCGTGAAACACATTAAGATATTCGGTTATCGAGATAAAGGACCTCGGTAATTCATTTAAGTTAAAAATTATATTGTGTAAAGATTTAAATTCATTAATTTATAAAAATATTTAATTCATTTATTAATTTGTTTATTCATTTAAAATTAAATACAAGGTACTTCGTTAATTATGAATAACGAATTAGATCATTTTAACGAATTACAGTCTAATTCGTTACCCTAATTCGCTTCCGCCAATCTGTAACGAATGACACTCAATTCGTTATGCATATTTAACGAACTAGACAAGAATAGAATCTAGTTCTCTATGCCACGTGGTAAATTCAGATAACGAATCATCTGATTCGTTAATTCAAAATTCAAACGAATGGGCTGATTCGTTACATCGAAAAGCGTGTTTTATAAGACTGTATAGGACGGTGTGCATACGAATCGTTATACTATTCATTGTCTTCTTCTTCCCTTGTGTACTGTTACTCTGGCAAATTTTTTCCAGAAAACTCAACCTTCATTATACCTCTGTTTGATTATACTTTTGAGTTCCTAAGGTATAGATGATCACACCGTAATGATTTTCGTCAAGTTTAATGCTTGTTTGATATGTTAATTCTGTAATTTTATTACCGGGTTTTGAAGGTTTATGTAAACCTTAATTTAACCCTTTGTTATCATATTTTGGATCACCATATTGGTATCATTGTAATCGCAATACATTTCTGAGATACTTTGCGATCACTGGTTTAGAGTTGTATTGTTGATTATAAGTGTATTGAGCTCCGATTGCAAGTTTGACATTTGAAGTTCTTGGTTAATTTTGACCTTGACTAATTAGGGTCAAAGATTAAGCTGATTTAGGCCATACGTGATGCTTAGCGAATTGGAACTAATTCGTTAAGCAATTCAAACGAATTAGAATAGCGAATCAATTTTCTTAAGTTAGTTCGTTACCTTTTAATAGTAATTCGCTACTTCTCATTCGTTACTTATTTACTTGATAGCGAAACAGATGATTCATTATAACATTTTAACGAATAAGCCTGTTTTTAATGAATGACATTTAATGTTTATTATTTTTATTTTAGTTTTTAATTTTGTATATATTTTACAACTTTATATACTTATATATACATGCATTATTGCTGATTCTCGACATTATTTATTTAGAACTATGACTGATCACATGGACCAAGATCCACCGGTTGCTGATCAACAACAACAAAATCTGTCATTGCTTCCATATGACAATAAACATAATATATGTGCCTTTGTTGGTACAAATTTTGCTGATGAGAACATATTTGGAGGGTTATTGGAGTTCCTACGACGCTCGCGTATTCACTATTCCATCACTGCAAATCCTGACGTTCGTTTCAGTATCATTCGTCAATTTTGGAAATACAGTGAGGTACATTTGTCACACCCTCAAAATCCACTAACGGAGATTTACCGTCAGAGGGTGTGAACTAACAGGATCGGAATCATTAGTTATAATCAAACACCATGTTTAAAGTTTTCAAACCAACAAGACATTAAGTCTTAAATAAAATGCGAAAGCGTAAATTTGTAAACCAAAAAGTTTGCGCCACACAGGATGACATAAAAATCCAAGTTATTAAGATAAAAATTAAAAGAATTTTTCAAGCGATGGTGTTTAGTGAATGCATGTTCCTATAACGCGCGCCCGCCTCGGCTACCTGAGAATAACATACTAAAAGTGTCAACACAGGGTTGGTGAGTTCACAGGTTTATATAAATAAAGTGTTTGCGTTTGCGTTTTCGTTTTGCGTTTTGCGTTACCAGATAGTGATAAGTCAATTATATATTAATAGGTAGCTAACCTATTAGCATGTATTTCTAAGTGTTCGACACCGAAGCTGACTATTTATCAATTGCCTTGACATTACCATGTCAACCACGAACATGGTAATGTGTTAGCCAAGATTACACCAACTCGACCTACAGTCGAGTTTAGAGTTGGGTGGGGTTTGTCAAACCCAGTAGTACTACTCAACAGTGACTCGCTATTATCCAAATATTAACCGGTTCGATGCTATGAAGGACTTTGGTTGGTTTGTTTGCCACTTAGCCTAACAAGTGATATATAAAAACTAAACAAAATCTACAGCGTTGGAGTATGTTATCTCCCCCAAAGAAAAGCATTTAAAAAGAGTAAAAAGGGGACGTGAAACTCACTGTTTGCGAAGATAACTAAAAAGATCCAAGAAAGGTGTGCGTCAAAGAAAATCCTCACTAGTGTTCTAAAAACCAAAAATGAGATTTTCTAAGTATTTATACTACGAGTGAGTTCCTAGACTCGACACATACAACTTATGCATGAGATGCGTTTCGTGTTTCGTTTGTGAAATAAGTGCGACTCGACAAACACATTGGTGATAAGTTACACATGTGAACAAGTACTTAAGTGTCAAGTATTAACATCGTTCATTACTAGCAAATATCCCCCACAAGGGCAATTTGGTCAAAACATAGCAAACATCGATCATTTATGCACTTTTCATGATAATTCAAGTAATTCAGCAGCTAAATTGTCCAGGCAGATTTTCACTTGACAAAATTACTCTTATTAATAAATCCACATGTCAAATAAATCACCAAAATAATCACAGAAGTTCGCATGGGTTAGTTTTTAAAAATATTTTTATTATATTTTTATCATATATGGTTTTATCACAATGATCAAAACATCACAGCAAACACACAACAATCGTTATCATGCACAACAGAATGTTATTTATTATTCTCGTTAAATGACAAATCCATTTAATGCAAGACCAATTGGGTTAGATTCCTAACTCAAAATATTAACTTCCAGAAGTGGAACCAACCCATTTGGTTATGTAGTTTATGAGATATCTTAGTCACAAAACAGCTTACGAGTAGGCTTCCCAAATCAGACTTGCACAACAGATTTGTAATTATATAAAAACTAACTTTTACACGTCCAAAAATTACAAATTTAGAATCTTTAGAAACTAGACTCGACCTAATACATCATAGAATCAAAAATCACTCCAGAACTTGTAATTAGCATCGAGTTACAGTCATTTAAACACGAATTCAATAATCTGTCCAGAATCAGTTTTCATCAAAACTCAACATATCATTAACTTATGAACTATAACTCATACATACAACCCTCTAGATGCATAATTCACCAGCCATGCATCTTAATTTCACTTTACATACACAATTAGGGTTTTACTTTAAAGTTCAATTTCAAGAAACATGTAATTAACAATCAATAACAACATAACTAGTTATCAATTCACTAGCAATCATCAACAAACACATAATTAAACCCTAACTCATCTTAAATCATCACTTTCAAGATTTAGGGTTTTGATTAACACCTTCAATGGCCTAATTAAACACATGGAATGATTAGAGGAGATGTTACTTACCTATCTTCCACCTTGAATCTTTCAAAACAAGCTTGAAAAGGGATTGTATGTGTGTGTGTGTAGCTCACGGCTGTCAAGAGGAAGAGATGGAGGGAGGAACGATCGTACAAGGAGGGAGAGAGAGATATTAGGGTTGTGTAATAAGTTGATTATATCATTAATTTTGTTACAATTAACCCCCTAATCTTCTAGTTAGCCAATTTCTACCACAAAATAGATTTTTGCTCCTTGAACTAGTGTTCTATATATAAATATAAGGTAACATATAACTTAACACATAATTTTCTAATACTTGTTGTTTTGATATTTATCGTTTATTCACCAACAGTTTGATACGACTCGTGTGTGTTTCAGTGAAATTCCAAAAGACTACTTGTGTAGTGATTGTCATGCGTTATTTAAACCCTAGTTTAGATGTAATGAGATATGCGTTACAGTTCGTGTGATCTTAAGTTTGAATTAACAGATTCCGGATTAACGGAGTTAACCTGAAATTGACGAGTGTCACATCATTCCCATGTTGAAAGAATTTTCGTCCCGAAAATTTGAGTTAAGTCACGATGGGTGTCTGAAAAAGGCAAAAGTTTTTCAGTTTGTCATATCATCCCCTAGTAGAAAGAAATTTCGTCCCGAAATTTAATTCATACCTCCGGTGATTTCAGACGGGTTGTCGACTTTCGCGGTTTTCGGTGTTTGGTCAACCCTTCAAAAAGGTGAGGATACTTTTTCATCATTTGATCCTCGCGTTCCAACGTGTACTCTGGTCCACGTCTCGAGTTCCAACGAACTTTAACGATGGAAATTTTGCTGTGTTTGAGTGTTTTGGTTTCCCAATCCAAAACTTCGACTGGTTCTTCGATGAAGCATAGCTGTTCATCAACTTGCAAATCGCCCAAAGGAACTGCTTGTGTTTCTTCATAAAGGCATTTCTTCAAGTTGGATACATGGAAAATGTTATGTACGCCATTGAGTTCTGTTGGTAAATCCAATCGGTATGCTACCGGACCAACGCGTTCGGTTATCCGGTATGGGCCAACGTATCGTGGGTTGAGTTTATTTCGCTTTCTAAAGAAAACTACACCTTTCCAAGGTAAGACTTTGAGTAAAACTTGGTCGTTCACTTGGAATTCCAGAGGTTTTCGGCGCTTGTCGGCGTAACTCTTTTTGGCGATCTAGTGCTGCTGCCATGCGGTTTCGGATTTGGACAATCTTTTCAGAGGTTTCAAGTACTAATTCTGGGCCAGTGATTTGGCTATCACCCACTTCTGCCCAGCAAAGAGGTGATCGACACTTCCGTCCGTACAACGCTTCAAACGACGTTGCTTTAATGCTTGTGTGGTAGCTGTTATTATACGAAAACTCTACCAAGGGCAAGTGAGGTTCCCAACGTTTTCCGAAATCCAACACGCATGCACGCAACATGTCTTCCAAAGTCTGAATGGTGCGTTCACTTTGCCCATCCATTTGAGGTTGGTATGCTGTGCTCATATCAAGGCGGGTGCCTAGTGCGCTCTATAGGAACTTCCAAAGGTGCGAATTGAAACGGGAATCTCGATCAGATATGATTGAGACAGGCACTCCGTGTCTAGACAATACTTCTTTCATATAGATGCGAGTCAGTCTTTCCATTTTGTCCAATTCCTTTGATCGCTAAGAAATGCGCAGACTTCGTCAACCGGTCAATGATCACCCAGATGGTATCGCATCCCATCGGCGTTTTGGGTAATCTCGTGATGAAATCCATGGAATTATGTTCCCATTTCCACGTTGGGAGTTCCGGTTGCTGCAGCAGATCAGATGGTTTCTGATATTCCACTTTGACTCTTACCCAAGTCAAGCATTTGCTCACGTAGGTGGCAATGTCGGCTTTCATGTTTGGGCACCAGTAAAGTGCCTTTAGGTCATGGTACATTTTATCTGACCCAGGGTGAATGGAATATCGTGACTTGTGTGCTTCGTCCATCACTAGAGTTCTCAACTCTCCGTATCGAGGGACCCAAATCCGGTTTTCATAATATCGGACCCCGTCCGATTTGGTTTCAAGTTGCTTGTCCATGCCGCGCATGAGTTCTGATGGGAGGTTGTCATTTTTCAACACTTCGAGTTGAGCATCACGAATCTGATCAGGTAAGTTGGCGTGAATCGTGAGTTGTAATGCTCGCACCCGTCTAGGCTTTTTGGTTTCTTTTCTGTTGAGAGCATCGGCCACTACATTGGCCTTGCCCGAGTGGTACTCGATGGCACAATCATAATCCTTAAGTAGCTCGACCCAACGACGCTGTCGCATGTTCAGCTCCTTCTGATCGTAGATATGCTGGAGGCTCTTGTGGTCGGTGTAAATGGTAAACTTGGTACCGTACAAGTAATGCCTCCATATCTTATGAGCAAACACCACAGCTCCGAGTTCCAAGTCATGGGTCATGTAGTTTTTCTCGTGGATCCGTAGTTGTCGAGAGGCATAGGCTATAACTTTCTCGAGTTGCTTCAACACGCAACCGAGACCGGGTATCGATGTATCACAGTGCACTTCAAAGTTTTCCGTTCCCTCGGGGAGGGCTAGTATAGGGGCACTACAGAGTTTGGTTTTCAACAGTTGGAAGGCAGATTCCTGCGCGTCACCCCAATTGTACTTAGTACCCTTGTGTGTCAATGCGGTGAGGGGTTGAGCAATATTTGATAATCCCTCGATGAAACGTCGGTAGTAGCCAGCCAGTCCTAGGAATTGTCGCACCTCAGTCGGAGTCTTAGGTGCTTACCAGTTTTTGATGGCCTCTACCTTTCCTGGATCGACATGGATACCACTCTCATTGATCACATGTCCTAAGAAGTGAACCTCGCAAAGACAAAATTCGCATTTTGAGAGTTTAGCGTACAGTTGTTCCTTCTTTAGCAATTCCAGGATTAACCTCAGGTGTTCTTCATGGTCGGTCTTGTTCTTGGAGTAGACGAGGATATCATCAATGAAAACAATCACAAACTTGTCGAGGTACGCCTTGCATACTCTGTTCATGAGATCCATAAATACGGCTGGTTCGTTGGTTAAGCCAAAAGGCATAACCAAAAACTCGTAGTGACCGTACCGAGTTCTGAATGCCGTCTTTGAAATGTCTTCTTCCCGCACTCTTAATTGATGGTAACCAGATCTTATATCGATCTTCGAGTAGTAACTCGATCCTTGAAGCTGGTCGAACAGATCATCAATTCGGGGTAGGGGATAACGGTTCTTGACCGTCACCTTGTTAAGCTCTCGATAATCGATGCAAATGCGGAAATTCCCGTCTTTCTTTCAAAAAAAATAAGACAGGGGCTCCCCATGGTGACGAGCTAGGTCGGATAAAACCTTATCTAACAAGTCTTGTAGTTGAGTGGACAACTCCTGAAGCTCCGTCGGTGCGAGCCGATACGGGGTCGTGCTATGGGTGCAGCACTGGGGGTTAAATCGATTTGGAACTCGACTTGTCGAATAGGTGGGAGTCCAGGCAAGTCCTTCGGGAAGTCTTCCGGAAAATCTCGCACAATCGGTATGTCTACTATCAGTATTTCTCGACAATATGAGCTAAAATCGCCGGATGACCCTTTCGTAAATATTTCTGCGCCTTCATGAGGGTGATGACGCTTGTAGTCATGTCGTTCTTCTCGCCCTATATCGAGATGATTTCGCCGGAAGAGGTAGTGATATGGACTACCTTGTCGTGACATATAATCTTAGCACTATTCTCGGATAGCCAGTCCATGCCGACAACGACATCGAAACTACCAAGCGTAAAGGGTATGAGGTCAATATCGAAAGTATGACCTAACAGTTTCAACTTACATCCCGCTAGTATATGAGTTGTTTCTATAGACTTACCGTCGGCTAATTCTACAGGAAACTTAGCATCTAACGGGGTCGGGGTTAAGTCTAAGAATCTACTAAAGGCTTTCGATACAAAACTCCTATCAGTTCTAGTGTCAAACAAAACATAAGCAAAACAGTCGTTCACAGGGAACTTACCTGTAACCACATTCGGATCGTTGCGGGCCTGGCCCGATCCAATGACGAAAGCTCTACCTTTACCACTGCTCTCGTCACTGTTTGTTCTCATTCTGCTTCAGTTTGGGACAATCCTTTCTGAATTGACCCTCATGACCACACTCAAAGCACCCTTTCGTCGTTGTAGGCTGTTTAGGAGCACCCTTAGCCGCTAGGTCTCCCCTACAGTCCTTGGCCTGA
Source organism: Bidens hawaiensis (assembly GCF_021521415.1). Lineage (NCBI taxonomy): Eukaryota > Viridiplantae > Streptophyta > Magnoliopsida > Asterales > Asteraceae > Bidens > Bidens hawaiensis. The sequence goes on along the minus strand of NW_027499557.1, from coordinate 16,294 downwards.
TGACCCAATTTACCACATCGCAAACACTTGATACGGTCGCATAGGCCTGCATGGTGATAGTTGCACTTGTTGCACTTCGGGTACTTTCCAGCATAGCCACTCGAACCATGTCCGCCACCGTTGTTGTTATTGTTGGAACCCTAATTATTGAAGTTCTGAGCGAGTTCAGGTTTACGGTGGTGTTGTTGCTATGGAGGGTTCAACGACGAGGACCTGGTGTTGTTAAACTTTCTCTTTCCATTCCCAGAGTCGATGTTGCTGTTGTCATTACTTGTGTTATCACGGGTTTTAGAGGTGGAACCTCTAGGTGGTAAGGCACCTTGTGCCACTGCTTGGTCCGTCAGCTTGTGGGCTATTTGGATCGCTTGCTGAATAGTGGTTGATTTAGAAGACGTCACCATACCCTGAATCTGGGGTACCAAACCATCAATATACATCTCGATTCTCTTACTTGGCGGATCTACCATCTGCGGGCACATCACCGCCAGCTCATGGGAACGGGTGGTGTAGGCTTCAATCTCAGAACCCACCATTTTCAGCGCCCAAAATTCTGACTCCAACTTCGCAATTTCCTCTCTAGGACAATACTCTTCCCGCATCATGTTCTTGAATTCCTCCCAATTCATAGCATTTGCCAATTCCAAACCAAGAATTTTCACATTAGAGTTCCACCAGGTGAGGGCAGAATCTTGCAGTGTTCTAGCAGCAAACTTGACCCTGCTGGCTGGTGGACAGTTACACATCTAGAAAGCTGACTCTGCCTTCTCGGCCCAACGCATGAAACCTATGGCTCCCTCAGTGCCGTCAAATGAATTAGGCTTGCAGTCTAGGTAGTACTTGAAAGTACAGGCTCCGACTTGACCTCTGGCTTGAATCTGAACATGTGCAGCTAGAGCTTCCGCCACATGGTCATTCAGTTGGGTTTGGAGTTCTGGTGCGGTCATGTTGATGTTACCGCGACCACGTCCGACGTTTCATCCAGTCATCTCCCTTCCATCTGGGTGTTATCATCCTTAGATGTCGTCGTCTGAGGACACGTCCGAGTGTGCCTCCTGCTTACCCAGTTCTTCCTCCGGTTCCTCTTAGGGTTCCTCCTCGGGATCTTCTTCAGGATCCTCTTCCTGTCCTGCTGTGTTAGGGGCAATTCGCGCCTCTAGTGTCTCACAAAGAGCTAGAGCTACTGCTGCAAGGCTTCTTGCTTTCCAAACTTCGTTCTGCAAGTCTATCATCTCTGACTGCATCTTGGTAACTACCTTCATTTGTTGCACATGAGCATCCTGAACTTCCATCATGGCTTCGGTCAGGTAGGTAAGTCTCCTCCAAGCATTAGCTCCATCCTCTTTCACTTCAGTAACCTTCGCTCTCGTGGAGCGCATAAAGCCCACTTCACACTCTAAACAGGAAGCGAGAGCTGTGAAAGCACGCTCCATTGGTTCGGTTATGGGTAGTAACATGTTGAAGGATATAGGACAGCCAGGGAGAGGTAGTGGTGGAACTTGCTCACGGTAAAACATACGCTCGATCAGACTCGGTAGAGTTACCGTTGTCTTCGTACACGTCTCCAGATGGGCGATGTCTCTTCGGTGCAGTGGCTGCTAGTGCCGGGACTACTCGGGGTGGTGATGAGTCAGGTAGCTGCGGTTCCTTTCCAAGAGCATGGGACACTGGGTCGGATGATGATGATGATGATGATGATGATGATGATGATGGCGTTGACATCCTTACAGGATAAGTCTTGTATGGATTACGCACGTATGAGTGAATGAGGTAAAGAGATAAAGGAAACGAATAACTATATATATAATACGTATTTATATATGTAGTACGTAAAATTATAACTAATGGATCGTTACGGTTATAGTCTACTATGCATGCAATTCTAGTTCGCTATAACCAATGTCTCTTATACCAATCTGCCACACCCTCAAAATCCACTAACGGAGTTTTATCGTCAGAGGGTGTGAACTAACAGGATCGGAATCATTAGTTATAATCAAACACCATGTTTAAAGTTTTCAAACCAACAAGACATTAGGTCTTAAAAAAAATGCGGAAGCGTAAATTTGTAAACCAAAAAGTTTGCGCCACACAGGACGACATAAAAATCCAAGTTATTAAAATAAAAATTAAAAAAAGTTTTCAAGCGATGGTGTTAAGAAAATGCATGTTCCTATACCGCGCACCTGCCTCGGCTACCTAAGAATAACATACTAAAAGTGTCAACACAGGGTGGGTGAGTTCACAGGTTTATATAAATAAAGTGTCTGCGTTTGCGTTTTCGTTTTGCGTTTTGCGTTACTAGATAGTGTTAAGTCAATTATATATCAGTAGGTAGCTAACTTATCAAGCATGTATTTCTAAGTGTTCGACACCGAAGCTGACTGTTTATCAATTGTCTTGCCACCATGTCAACCACGACCATGGTAATGTGTTAGCCAAGATTACACCAACTCGACCTACAGTCGAGTTTAGAGTTGGGTGGGGTTTGTCAAACCCAGTAGTACTACTCAACAGTGAATCGCTATTATCCAAATATTAACCGGTTCGATGGTATGAAGGACTTTGGTTGGTTTGTTTTCTACCTAGGCTTACAAGTGATATATAAAAACTAAACAAAATCTATAGCGTTGGAGTATGTTATCTCCCCCAAAGAAAAGCGTTTAAAAAGAGTAAAAAGGGGACGTGAAACTCACTGTTTGCGAAGATAACCAAGAAGATCCGAGAAAGGTGTGCATCACAAAAAATCCTCACTAGTGTTCTAAAAACAAAAACGAGATTTTCTAAGTATTTATACTACGATTGAGTCCCTAGACTCGACACATACAACTTATGCATGAGATGCGTTTCGTGTTTCATTTGTGAAATAAGTGAGACTCGACAAACACATTGGTGATAAGTTACACATGTGAACAAGTACTTAAGTGTCAAGTATTAACATCGTTCATTACTAGCAAATATCCCCCACAAGGGCAATATGGTCAAAACATAGCAAACATCGATCAGTTATACACTTTTCATGATAATTCAAGTAATTCAGCAGCTAAATTGTCCAGGCAGATTTTCACTCGACAAGATTACTTCTATTAATAAATCCTAACATGTCAAATAAATCGCCAAAAATCATCACAGAATTAAACGTGGGTTAGGTTTTTAAGAATATTTTTATTATATTTTTATCATATATGGTTTTATCACAATGTTGAAAACATCACAGCAAACACACAGCAATCATTATCATGCGCAACATAATGTTATTTGTTATTTCCGTTAAATGACAAATCCAATTAATGCAAGACCAATTGAATTAGATTCCTAACTCAAAATATTAACTTCCAGAAGTAGAACCAACCCATTTGGTCTTGTCGTTTATGAGATATCTTAGTCTCAAAACTGCTTACCAGCAGGCTTCCCAAATCAGACTTGCACAACAGATTTGTAATTATATAAAAACTAACATTTTCACGTCCAAAAATTACAAATTTAGACTCTTTAGAAACTAGACTCGACCTACTATATCATAGAATCAAAAATCACTCCAGACATGTAATTAACATCGAGTTACAGTCATTTATACACGAATTCAATAACCTGTCCAGCATCAGTTTTCATCAAAACTCAACATATCATTAACCTATGAACTATAACTCATACATACAACCCTCTAGATGCATAATTCACCAACCATGCATCTCAATTTCACTTTACATACACAATTAGGGTTTTACTTCAAAGTTCAATTTCAAAAAAACATGTAATTAACAATCAATAACAACATAACTAGTTATCAATTCACTAGCAATCATCAACAAACCCATAATTAAACCCTAACTCATCTTAAATCATCACTTTCAAGATTTAGGGTTTTGATTAAAACCTTCAATGGCCTAATTAAACACATGGAATGATTAAAAGAGATGTTAATTACCTATCTAGCACCTTGAATCCTTCAAAACAAGCTTGAAAAGAGATTGTATGTGTGTGTGTGTGTAGCTCACGGCTGCCAAGAGGAAGAGAAGGAGGGGGGAATGATCATACAGGGAGGGAGAAAGGGATTAGGGTTGTGTAATAAGTTGATTATATTATTAATTTTGTTACAATTAACCCCCTAATCTTCTAGTTAGCCAATTTCTAGCACAAAATAGATTTTTGCTCCTTGAACTAGTGTTCTATATATAAATATTAAGTAACATATAACTTAACACATAATTTTCAAATACTTGTTGTTTTGATATTTATCGTTTGTTCACCAACAGTTTGAATCGACTCGTGTGTGTTTCAGTGAAATTCCAAAAGACTACTTGTGTTGTGATTGTCATGCGTCATTTAAACCCTAGTTTAAATGTAATGAGATATGTGTTACAGTTCGTGTGATCTTAAGTTCGAATTAACGGAGTCTGGATTAACGGAGTTAACCTGAAATTGACGAGTGTTACAATATTGAAGTTGAGAACTACATTGAACCCACAATCAACCAAACGCCAATTATTGTTGATACTGACGTGATCCGACGAGTACTTCGATTCGGAGATAACATCGACAATCCTTGTGAATTTGATAAGGAATTGATCAAGGATTTATTTCATCGTGTATTTTACGGTGGTGACATCGGAGAGTCTATGTACAACAAGAATGGATTGTGCCCAACTTATAAGTATCTACTTCATGTGTTGATTCATTGCTTGGGAGGTCGCAAAGGTGGTTATGATGAATGCCGGATCATGTTACAATCGGCTTTCGTCGCGTTGATACTAAACAAGCCATTTAACGTTTCAGAGATGATCTTCTATCATCTTAAGGAACAATGTCTCCAAACAGTTCAACGAAAGAAGTTTCTTATGTACCCCCGGTTCCTCCAATTAATTATTGAAGACTTGATTCCTAATCTGGTTGTAGATCAAGCTGTTGTGAACAACGTGATGCCGCTTGAGCATATGACCGCTGGTACTGTTCGAAGGATGAAAGTTTACAGGAAGGATCCTCCTCTGACCAAACATTTGACTGGTCATCTGTTGAATCCAGATTATGTATGTCCTGAAAATGATTGTTGGATCCATGATGATTCGGATTCCGAGCGTCAGGGAGGACCAGGTGGAAATGATGGTGGTGACAGTAGTGATGATGGTGGTAATGGTGGTGATGGTGATGCTGCTATACTTGAATAATAGGCTGCGGTTGAAGTGGCTTTAGCTGCTACAATTGCCGCCCAACGCAAGAGAAAAGAAAAAGAGTTAGCTACTGAAGGTTAGTTTAAGCAACGAGTGTCGGCTGGTGCTGGCATCTCAATTGGAGTTTAGCCTCCAAGGTCGTCCGCTTCTCAAAGACCGATGGTGCCGCTTACTACTAGCACCCCGGAACTCACTTTGACGACCACGCTTACCTCCGATCCTAGGCTTGGTATGATTCCTCAAACTGTGTTGTCTACAATACCAAGGCCTCCAACTGCTACATCGGTGGTCTTTCCTACACCGACTATGCTGCCTCCACAACCAATGTATTTCTCATTTTTGAGGCTTAACGACCTCAAGGTCCTGTTCAACCTATCCTAGCCTTGTTTCTTTCCATGACACACGATTAACAGATGAATATAGTTCCGAGTCTACTTCATTTATATCAAAATCAAATGCATGCTGACCGTATGACTCAAGAACGAATGATGGATAATCAACGACAGCTGATGGGATATATATCTTATTGTCAGAAGGAAACAAAGGATCTTCGTGAGATTGTTTAGTCTCAAGGGGTGGAGATCAAAGAACAGGAGGATCTCATCTTGCAGCTAACATGCAAGGATGATGCACTTAAAAAGATCAAGAATGATGAAGAAGATCCAGATGAGTCTGGTGCTGGTGATGAGCCTAAAAAAACTCACGGTTCATCCTCTGGTGCCGGTACAAGTACTGCTGATGATTCTGGCAAGCAAATTATTGTTTATCATGACTATACAGCCCCTATACCAATTGAAATGATTAAAGCTAACACAGTTATCTTTGTTGATGGATCTGGGTTGGTGAGAAGCGTTGTGAATCGGGATGAGATCGAAGAGGAGCAGTTTGTGGAAAAGTCCCTAACACGAGAGCATATTTCGTTACTGCTTGGCTTAAATGATGACCAATTGACCGTGTTAGAAGCTGAGACCGATGTCGAGTTCGAGAACGATGAAGAGATCTAAAATGATCCAAATATTCAGATGAGTACGAACTTTATTTATGAAGATGAGGAAGTTGAGGTTGAACATGTTACAGCTGAGGAATACCCTGATCTGTTTCAACACACCAATGTTGATCAGGGTGCTCCAATATTCACTGAGGAAACATTCAAAGCTGCTGAGGATAAACGTGTGGTTGATACAAGATTTAATTCGCTTGAAAACCCGACTGATGCTGACATTCAGAGATGGTCTGGGTATCGAAGCAAGAAATCTCGTAAAATTATTGAGGCTTATCGGCATGTAGATCAAGAGCAGAAGGATGAAGCTATTGCTCGTGCCAAAGCAAATCAAATGAATTCTTTCTAGACCGTGTCAAAGGTTCAAGGTGACATTATCTCTTGGTTATTTGATTCTGATTTAAAAGTGTGTATTGTTAAATGAGAGAAAGGGATCCAATATTATGAGAAGATAACTGATGTTCTCACACTACCCGCGTTGGGATGTTCGGACCATTCACAACAAATAGTGCTCAAAATTGGTCATTAGACTCATCATAATCCATGTAATAGCAAGCTGACTTTTCAAGATAGATTCTAGGCTACAAAAATATATTTTTTAATCTTAACCAATATTTAAATAAATTATAAAACTTTTCCCACAGAAAGATACAGGTATTGGGTACATCGCTACATTTTTCTTGTAATTTTTCATAAATATAAAATCATAACAATTCATGTAACACAATAACCTACGTTCAGCTCTTTTCATCCGCAACAAAAAGTAATAATTCAGTAACAATTCCCTAAAGTCCAATTTATGCAAAACCAATCGGGTTTGTGTCACAAATCAATCCATGAAATTCCAGAAGTGGAATCACCCAAATATTCATTTCCAACTCAAGTTATCACTTTACATAACAGACCAGAAAATAACTCGTTCAGCCAGATTTGGATCACGAATTTGTAAATTCATAAAACGTAATCTAACATTGAGATGGGTTGATGGCTAATCTATTGAGTAATTAAAGAAATTAATATGATTTTCCCGCCAAAATTTGTCCGAAAAGATATGATTAATTTCTGATTTTTCCGCCAGAATCTGGATCACTACAATATGACATCAACTTGAACACGATGTCAGTGCGGAATCCTAACACCGTGGTGATTCAAGAACAATAATACGAAATAATATAAACATGCTAGAAACAATAATACTCCAAATGCACACGATTATATTAATAAACCGTCTGGTACATGAGATTACACAAATCAGTATTTGTTCTTTAGGATATGGTGGCTATGAAAGTGTTCAATAACGTCTAACCGTAAAATGATTAAACTTTAACTATGTATAGGGTTGCCATAAAAGGCCCAAAGCCCAAGTCCAAATAGGCCTAAACTAACCTAACCGAAATCCATAAGGATTTCGGTGTTACTAGACAAACCGAAATCCGGATTTCGGTATTTCACCATCACATCCATAATGCAATTCTTCAACTCATCTTCGTTTATTTCACTTTAGTCTTGATCATGTCGTGGCCTTTTGATATGCGTCAGTCTAACCAATTTATGACCCGACAATGAATAAAATAATGTGTCTGGAACAACCCATTTAATAAACAATGAATTTGTGGTTGTTCCTACACGCATAGCGGGATCAGTTGGACATAGGAACCCAAGTCGTAAATGTCTTAGGGTTCCATTGGGTATCAACATATGTGACCTCTTGCCAACTCATATCTTTCCCATCTTTAACAGAATCATTTGTTAATACAGCGTCTATTTGTAGAGTTTTTAGTTTCCAAGTCTGTCTTGGTTTAGTGAAATTTGATAGAACAAACTTTGGAGTGAAACAATTCGAATTTGAATTCTTAAAACTCTCAATACTCTTTGATTTCTGAAAATTTATTTTTCTTTTAACGGTTTCTAAATCATCTGAGTGCAAACCTGTCATATTAACTTTGAATCCTTGAGTAACTGTGACCTGTTGTACAGATACTTGTGGTTTTGTAAAATAAGCATTTTGTTTAACCACTGGATTCGACTGAAACCTGTTACCTTTCTCTTGAGAAGCTTGTCTATTAACAGCACGGTAGTGACACTCCTTTGCCAAATGTTCGTTGTTCCCGCAGACGAAACACGCCTTCATCCTTCTTCTGATGTCAACGGAAGCACTTGCCTCATGTTGGAATTCCTCCTTGTTGTGCTGATTTCTTATGTGTCTTCCCTTTGTTGCCACAACTCTGTGTATTATTTTTAGTTCAATTTTGTGTTGTGGTGTCATCTGAGTTTTAATGAAACGTTGGAATAGGATTCATTTTCACTAGCCTGAACCCCTTTACTATTAGAAGCAACATCATTTACTATATCTGCACATGAAGTGAAAACATAAAAACTTTTCACACATTTAATTACAGGCTTGATTTCCTATAGGGATCCTGATCCAACAATTACATATTTAAACCTGTTTACCATACTTCATGTCTTTTACCTTTTCTTCCTACTCTTTGGTAAGCGGAAGACTAGTATAGTTGAAATTGTATTGGTGGGGAGTACTTGACTATATCCTATACCCTCACCTTCATTTTCTTTCCCCCATAATTGATTTTCAATCATTGAATTTACTACTTTACCTGAACCATCGAACTTTTTAAAGTCTAGTTCAGCCCTTTCAAATTTACTAGTTAGATTCAAAATTTCTAACTTGGAGGCTTCCAGTTTATTAGTTAATTCAGCGATTCCCTATTTGGCATCTAGGTTGGGGACAACATTTTTTACTGAAATCAGATTTAAGCTGAGATGTCCTTTTTTGTACTTCTATTTTGTCTAGGAAAGCATTTTCATTTTTCTTAAGTTTAAAGTTATCAGATTTTACTCCTTTTCATATCTCTAATTAGGTTATCATTGTGAAGCTTATATAATTCTGTCTTATCAATACTAATCTTGAGAACATGGTTGAAAACTTTTTATCTGTAGGCGAACTCTGAAATACTACTAGAAGAGGGAGCAAACTGATTAAGCGTATTTCTAACATTGAGATGGGTTGATAGCTAATCTATTGAGTAATTAAAGAAATTAATATGATTTTCCGCCAAAATTGTCCGAAAAGATATGATTAATTTATGGTTTTCCCGCCACAATCTGGATCACTACAATATGACATCAACTCGAACACGATGTCAGTGCGGAATCCTAACACCGTGGTGATTCAAGAACAATAATACGAAATAATATAAATATGACAGACATAATAATACTCCAAATGCACACGATTATATTAATAAACCGTCTGGTACATGAGGTTACACAAATCAGTATTTGTTCTTTAGGATATGGTGGCTATGAAAGTGTTTTCAATAATTTCTAACCCTAAATGATTAAACTTTAACTATATATTAGGGTTGCCATAAAAGGCCCAAAGCCCAAGCCCAAATAGGCCTAAACTAGCCTAACAGAAATCTATAAGGATTTCGTTGTTACTAGACAAACCGAAATCTGGATTTCGGTATTTCTACCATCACATCCATAATGCAATTCTTCGACTCATCTTCGTTTATTTCACTTTAGTCTTGATCATGTTGTGGTCTTTTGATATGTGTCAGGCTAACCAATTTATGACCCAACAATGAAAAAAAATAATGTGTCTGGAACAACCCATTTAATAAAAAATGAATTTGTGGTTGTTCCTACACGCATAGCGGGATCAGTTGGACATAGGAACCCAAGTCGTAAATGTCTTGGGGTTCCCTTGAGCATAAACATATGTGACCTCTTGCCAACTCAAATCTTTCCCATCTTTATAGAATCAATTTGTTAATACAATGTCTGTTTGCAGAGTTTTAAGTTTCCAAGTCTGTCTTGGTTTAGTGAATTTTGATAGAACAGACTTTGGAGTGAAACAATTCGAATTGAATTCTTAAAACTCTCAATACTCCTTTGATTTCTGAAAATTTATTTTTCTTTAATAGTTTCTAAATCATCTGAGTGCAAACCTGTGATATTAACTTGAATCCTTGAGTATCTGTGACCCGTTGTACAGATACACGTGGTTTTGTAACATAAGCATTTTGTTTAACCACAGGATTCGATTGAAACCTATTACCTTTCACTTGAGAAGCTTGTCTATTAACAGCACGGTATTGACACTCCTTTGCCAAATGTCCGTCTTTCCCGCAGACGAACACGCCTTCATCCTTCTTCTAATGTCAACGGGAGCACTTGCCTTAGGTTGGAATTCCTCCTTGTTGTGCTGATTTCTTATGTGTCTTCCCTTTGTTGCCACAACTCTGTGTATTATTTTTAGTTCAATTTCGTGTTGTGTTATCATCTGAGTTTGATGAAACGTTGGAATAGGATTCATTTTCACTAGCTCGAACCCCTTTACTATTAGAAGCAACATCATTTACTATATCTGCACATGAAGTAGAAACATAAAAATTGTTCACACATTTAAATACAGGCTTGATTTCCTCTAGGGATCCTGATCCAACAATTTCAGATTGAACCTGTTAACCATACTTCTGTCTTTTACCTTTTCTTCCTACTCTTTGGTAAGCGGAAGACTAGTATAGTTGAAATTGTATGGTGGGGGTACTTGACTATATCCTATACCCTCACCTTCATTTTCTTTCCCCCATAATTAATTTTCAATCATTGAATTGACTACTTTACCTGAACCATCAAACTTTTTAAAGTTTAGTTCAGCCCTTTTAAATTTACTAGTTAGATTCAAAATTTCTAATTTGGAGGCTTCCAGTTTATTAGTTAATTCAGCGATTCCCTATTTGGCATCTAGGTGGTGACAACATTTTTTACTGAAATCAGATTTAAGCTTAGAGATGTCCTTTTTTTGTACTTCTATTTTGTCTAGGAGATCATTTTCATTTTTCTTATGTTTAAAGTTATCAGATTTTACTCTTTCCATCTCTCTAATTAAGTTGTCATTGTATGGTGGGGTACTTGACTATATCCTATACCCTCACCTTCGTTTTCTTTCCGCCATAATTGATTTTCAATCATTGAATTGACTACTTTACCTGAACCATCGAGTTTTTTAAAGTCTAGTTCAGCCCTTTCAAATTTACTAGTTGGATTCAAAGTTTCTAACTTCGAGGCTTCTAGTTTAGTAGTTAATTCAGCCTATTTGGCATCTAGGTGGTGACACATTTTATACTGACATCAGATTTAAGCTTAGAAATGTCCTTTTTCTGCACTTCTATTTTGTCTAGGAAAGCATTTTCATTTTTCTTAAGATTAAAGTTATCAGAATTTACTCTTTCATGTCTCTAATTAAGTTCTCATTGTGATGTTTATTTAATTCTATCTTATCAATACAATCTTGAGAACATGGTGAAAACTTACCTCTGTAGGCGAACTATGAAATACTACTTGTGAGGTAGCAGACTGATTAAGAGTACTTCTAAACATTGAGATGGGTTGATGGCTAACCTATTGAGTAATTAAAAAATTAATATGATTTTCCCGCCAAAATTTGTCCGAAAAGATATAATTAATTTCTGATTTTTCGCAAAATCTGGATCAATACAATAAGACATCAACTTGAACACGATGTCAGTGCGGAATTCTCGGATATGCCAAATTAATGAACCTTACTCGGGAAATCACCAAAAAGCATACCTTGCTCGGATATCCACTTAAGAAGACTATTTGAAGTAAACCTTGCTCGGGAGGAAAAATCTCGTACTCTGCTAAGTAAAAGCTTACTCGAAGGTCCAAGGTGTGCTCAGATTCAATACTTAGCAGTTTCTGAGGAGGTTGAGAAGATTTCCAATCTTCCAAATTCTTCGTTTAGGTCAAATCTCCTCATTTGGGTCAAACTCTTGACCCAACAATCTCCCCCTAGATTGGAACACCTCAGCTGACCCAAACACTCTCTGGTTACTTACACTTAGCAAAATAAACACCAAATTCATAATCAAATTACATAAACAAAATTACATAATCAAAGTTTGTCCGAAGACATTACAAAGCAAAGCCTATTCTATCTATTTTTGTCTTTTCCTTTCATTGTAGGCTGCTTGTCTTCTCAGCTGGATTACAGATGCTGCTCTTTCTCTGAAGATATTGAGCACTTGGTAGTTGAGTGTGTCCTTCTGGTATCACCAAGTCTCTAATATCAGCTAGATCTTCATTGTGCAAGCAAGCAAGATCTGCATCTCTCCTTTATCACAGCAGCACCTTTCCATCAGAATTCATCAATGCATATTCTCCATTTTCCTTGTATTCAACTTGAGCAATGATGCCATTCTTCTGTACAGTGTAGTTTGGCCTTTTCATTCTTCTTCTCAAACTTATACACTTACTCATGTTGGACAGTGGGTCTTCATCTCTGACATACATCTTAAAGTCTCTTTCAGCAATATCCATCTTCTTTACCTTTGCAGATCTTCTTGCTTTGTTCATTGAAGCTACACCTCTGCTTATGTTGTCTTTTAAGAATCTGAACCCATTTCCAGCTTGCTCATACAGGTATTTAGATAAGTCATTCATTTGTCTCCTTGCAGATCTGCTTCTGTCCCTGAAATTATAAAGATGAAGTGACTCCATTCTGCTCAGTTGTTCTTCATTGTATTCTCTGAAGTCACTTCTCTCAATAATTTCCCTCAACTGCCTACTTTCCATAATCACCTTCAAAGTATCAGTTACTGAATCATAGTAGAGCTCTCTTGGTAGATCCACACCAGATTGTGGTCTTGGTCTTTGTTGTACTGAGCTGCTTAATTCTCCTCTTCCTCCTTGGCCTCTTCCTTTTGGGAATCTTTGATGGAGGTGGAGGTCTGAGTGAAATTGATTTCTTGGGCTTTTGAGGTCCCAAGTTAAATGTCTTCACATACATAGCCTTCCACCGTATCAGTAGGAGGTTGGCTATCCTCCACCATGTCATGTCCTGCAGCCTCCAGTTCAATTAACATATTTATCATTCCTGGAGTTCTTGCCAGTCCAGCAGGTACAAATCTGCCATCAGCATAATATCTGGGATTTTCTCCTTCCCTCAATGCCTTCCCACTCATCTTTTTGCAGGTAGAAAAGAGTCTTCAAATCCTCTTTCTCCAAAACATTAAGTCTGCTTCAGTCATCCCTCTCTTGTTTATCATTATGTTTCTTAGGATGTTGATCATTTCCTCATTCTCCCAAGGCATAAATGGTTCATCATCAGGTTTAACTTCAGGCTGTTCTGGCTGAGGGATCAGAGGTTGATCAGCTTGTCTTTTCTTGTCCCATCTCCTTTTCCCTCACAGTCCTGAGTCTTCTTGTTCTTTTGGCAGGTGGTCTCATCAGATGTTCTTTTAAGATTGAGCTCTTAGTATAGACCCTTTTTAATTCTTTCTCTTCTTCTTGGAATACTGGTCAAATACTGCCTCTCTACTCAGATTTCTTACAACCTCAGGCTTCATGCCTTTCTCAATCAGGTATCCACACATACCATCATATTTCTTCTTTAACTCTTCCAACTCAATCTTATCATCCTGTTTTACAAATTTTTCTGATACTATCTCTTTCTCACTGTTGTAAAGATCTTGAATTTGGACAACATTGTATTTTTCTAAGGCTGCTTCAGGATAGCCTCTAACTTTCAAATAAGTTTTATAATGCTTAGTATTTTTCTTTCTCTTCTCAATCTTCTTTAAGACTTCCTCTGCATTGATTTCAATGTTACCTCTTTGAATATAAGTCTTTTCAGCTTGAGGGGTCTCAGCAGTGGAGCTTGTACCAACTTTCTCACCTCCTTGATCAAGATTGTCATCACCCTCTTCATCAGACTCCTCATAGTCATCTCTCCTCATCATTCTGATAGATCAATCATGGCATCTATTTTTGGGTTCATCAGAGGCAGGAGCTCTGGTTCAGAAACATTAACATCAGGGACCCTGGTATTTTTTCTCCTGGTTTCAGTGTTTGTAAGGGGATTGCCCTGATTGGTTCATCATCTTCTGGGGTCTCCACAATAACATTTATTCTTTTCATCCATATACCCCTCCTATCAGTTTTTTCAGCTTCATCTGCTCAGCAGTTCTCTTTCTTCTTTGATAAGTCTTTCAATTTTCTTTCTGGCCAGTTACCAGTAGGGTTCTTTCTCAATCCTCTTTTACTTGTTCAACCCATTTCTTGGCAGCCATAGTTGTAATTGACTCGCCAATTTCTTCAGGTATAATCATTGCATTGGTTGATGGTTCAGCAGTCTCAGATTGTTGCCCCTGAAACTTGCTGACCACCCTTCCCAAAGAGTCATCAAACTCTTGATTCTTTGTTCAGATTTACCAAATTTCAATCACCTCTTGATCTGCCACATCTTGAAATATCTCTTTTGCTACATTGGCTTCTTTGATCAATAGGTCTTGCTGTGCTAACTCTTCTTCTGTCAAGGAATGGGCAATTGCTTCCCTTTCCATTGATTCTTTAATAAGTCTTTCTTTCTCAGCAAGAGCAAGCAGCAGCAACAGTATCTACAAAGGATACATCCTTCTCAACATATACAATAGGTTCATCATCAGTTGCTAAATATTTTCCCTTTTCTTTCCTTTTCCTCACATCTTCTTCATCCTCTTGTTCATCACTTCCAAATTCATCAATCTCTCTAAATAGTTTTCCAATTAAGAGTCATGCTCTACCCTCTTGGAACTAGCTTCTTGATCATCATTGGCTCAGTGTGTTCTAGTTCCTCAGTAGCAGCATTCACATTTACATTCTCAACAGTCATCTCTTCATCCATGATCTTAGTCAGTTCTTCTGTAATCACATTCTCATCATCATTTGACTTTTCATTTTCATTTGTTTCCTCTCCACACACTTCTACTTCATTTTCATCACTAACATCATAATCATTCATAATCATTTTCAAACCATCAATATTTTCAACACTTTCAGCATCAGTCATAACCACATCATTATCATCCATATTCTCCCCCTGTTTTGGGGCAGCTGAGGTCTTCTCAACCTCCTGCACCAGGGTTCGAATCATCAATTCAGCATCAGCTAAACTTTTTCAATAATATTTCATTTTCACTAGTTAGCTCTTCATTCTTTCTTTTCAAATCAACATTCTCATCTCTAACTTCCTCAACTTGTCTTTTCAATTCATCATTTTCAAACATCAGCTTAGCATTTCTTTGTAACATATCATCATGTGGACTTGTAGGGTTTGATGTAGTAAATGGTTCAAAATCAGGTTGGTTGGTGGTAGGGTTTTGTGGTGTTGGTGATTGATGTGAGTATTGTTGTGTGGATGTTTCTGGTTGGTCTAGGGTAAGGGTTTGAGGTGGTGTTTGATGTGGTGAGATTGGTGGTGGTGAGTGTGGTAGTGTTGGAATAGGTTGTTCAAGGTCTTCTCTTTGCTCTCCCTGTTCAGGTGACATAATTCCCATCTCCAAACCATTTCCACCTTCATTTCCATCAACATTATCATCAGAATCTCCATCACTGTCATCATCACCCCCTTCTTCCTCCTCTGAGCTCAGCTCAGGCACATGCATTACAGCCAAATCATGGTTCAACAACCAAGGTAAGATTTCAAACGGAACATTTGCATCAAAGTTATTTGAGACACCTGGATTTTTTTATCTCTTGTAAGCATCAGGATCTTGGGAGTTTATGTGTGACTCCAATTGTTGGTAAATCTTGTAAAGTGCTGTTGAAAATGATCTGCAGGAATCTTGGGTACTGTAAAAATCTTTTGCGTTCTGGTTTCTTCAGATTCCCCATTAACCCCTCAAAAATCATCTTTGAAAAATTAAATGCAGATCAAATATTGTTCCAACAGTCGCATTTGCTAGATCAAGACTCATCAGAGTCCATGATCCCTTTCTCGGAGCAAATCCATGAATGATATGATGAATAAGAAATCTGTATAGCATCGGAAACAGA
Organism: Bidens hawaiensis; assembly: GCF_021521415.1. NCBI lineage: Eukaryota > Viridiplantae > Streptophyta > Magnoliopsida > Asterales > Asteraceae > Bidens > Bidens hawaiensis. The sequence goes on along the minus strand of NW_027499557.1, from coordinate 265 downwards.
CCCTTCTGAAACTGTCCCTCATGGACATTTCCTTGATTACCCCATCGTTTCTTTAAAATCTTCAATAAGTGCTTTGTATTGAAGTTGATGTGATTGTGATCATCGTCATTTAGTCTCAAACATCTTCTATCATCCTTTGAGTGATCTATATCTCCTGTCTGGCCACGGTTGCTTCTATTCGTTTCCATTTACATCTTCAACTAGCTCTGCTGATCTCCAGAAATCCAAGGAGTGATTTCTGTAAATAGTTGGGCTTTCAGTGAGA